>NW_010413016.1:10338-16330 GCF_000710305.1 Buceros rhinoceros silvestris | reverse complement strand
GGGAAGGGAAGGGAAGGGAAGGGAAGGGTTCAAATTCTTTGTTTCTCATTACTGTCAGGGAGAAAATGCCATATTTACTGGTTCACTAGTTTATTCAATTGCAGTAATTTTTATGTTCCATCTTGACTTTCCTAAGTGCTCTGTAATAAATTATATCAGAACAGACACTTTTAGGTTCAGATGTTCTGTTTATTCCGTTGCACTTACCTCTCTTTCTTGATGACTTGTCTACAATGACTTTCTCATCTCCCTTTGATTTCAAACCACAATTTGCTTGAAACACTGATTGATAAGAAAAGATCATTATTGATAAGAAAGGATCATTATGGGACTGCAGGAAAGAAAGAAGTATCATTTAACACTGTTTTTTGTTGTTGTTGTTCAGCCTGAATTGTCAGAAAAAATTCCATGTGCTTTCAAATGGCCCAGATAAGAAAACAGGACGTGGGGAAAAAAGGCATTTTTTTAGTGTACTTTCCACATTGTAAACACAATACGCTTTCAAAATGTTAGGTACATTATTTTCTTTCTGTATACACACTATTTCTTAAGAATGCGCTGCTCTGACCCCCTTCCTGAAGAAAAAAACCCTGACAACTTCATGCAAATACGGCCTCATTTAATATAAAATAATTGGCCTGTAGCCTAATACAGTGTGCAGAGAAATGGTAATCAAGTTGGATTATCATTTTTCAGACCTCAAAGTTAAAAAGAAATATTCCATCTGACCATATTTCATGTTTTAAATCTGCATTGAATATAAAATACATTGCAGTGCTACTACACATATCTACGATGTTGCCATCCCCAAAATTCAATTATATTTACGGGACACTGATACATTCTGCGCCCACTGTTTCTTACATTGCTGGTTGATAGCCCACTTTTTACAACTTCTATGAAACATCTTGAATTATAGTACTTTTAAAGACCATTTTATTTATTTGTTTTCTCCCTAAAGTGCTGTGCACAATTCTGGTTGAAAACCTTTAAGTAAACATTTCCATGAAAGAAGTGCTTCTGTTCCTACACAAGCAAAAAATTTAAGCACGTAATGAGCCTTAAGAATAATAGCGAAACCATTGACATCAAAAAGTAAATGTCTCGTAAAAATCTTGTCTGAACTAAGGATGTGCTCATGGAGCAGTCAAAGCCTTTGATGATTTTTAGTTAAGATGAATAATTAAAATTTGCCTAAGTATAATGGATTCTTACCTTTAAAAGTACTCCAGATCCTTCTCTCTTAGGTACCTGACCGTTTGCAGTAGATGAAATGGAAACATCACCTATTTTCTGCCCATCTCTCTTATATATGTAGATTTGGAAGAACAGTATTTCCACGCATTAACAGATAATCTGGATTGAGAACTATCCGAATCAGGACGTGAACCAAACACTTTCAGGAAGTTAAGGCCCGGTAGACATCTTTACAAAGAAATAGCAGTGGTTCATTTTCAGAGGAAGGAAAGGGGTTATGATTGAAAATATTACTGGCCTCCATCTGTTATTTTAATGTAAATACTGAGAAGTTAAGCAATTTCAAAATTATTTACTTTACAGATCTTAGTTTCAAAAAATTTTTGAAATGTCTTTCGAAACTCCAGTTTGAGAAAGCAGAGCGTAATGCCTGTGCAAGGTTGTTTATTTCAACTTTCTTTGCAGAGAAAGTGTAAATGCTTCCTGAGCGCTGACTTCCTAGTGAGCTTTATTCCGTTGTGACTGACAGCGTAAAGGGCAGCTATAGAAATAGCTTTTAAAAAAGATTTAGGAAGAAAACAATGTCAAAGTGCATCTACAAACTAGTTTCTGGGGACTGAATAGACAGGTTTTCCTTTGGTCCTTTAGAGTACGAAGTTCATGCCCTTTTCTGTATACACTTACCATCAAATATAACAACAATTATATGTTAAGTTTTTGAGCTCTTATTATGGACAATATATTTCAAAAACATTTCTGAGAACCTGTGTATTTTATATATATATATTTCTTTCAAGAGGATATTTCAGTATAACATCTTCTGCTGCTAGACATGCTACACATGCTCCTGTACGATAAGGGAAAAAAGAACTAATTAACATCTAAATGATGCCTATATTTTAATGCTAATTATGCTTAATTAATGTATGAATATTTTATCATACGTTAACCAGCAGTTTCAATAATCTTTTTATATTTTATTGACATATATGTATATACAAATACTCTCCAATGGGTTTAAAATTTATAATTTTACAGTTAGATTGTTCTCATGGTATGCTAGGAGAAACACTGCAGCAGTTCACTGAAGTAGTAACAACATCAGTTGCATTTTTTGTCTATTACCTTTTCTGGGCCATTTCAACATTTTCCATTTTTTAAATTATATTTTGTTTTTTAGTTTTTTTAATTATTATACATATATTTTCCTGTGTTTTCAGGGCAAACAAACACTTTTGGACAGCTAGGCTAGATCTTAGAGGACTGCCAGAAGTAATAGAGAAAAAAATCTATGGACATTAGGGTAGGCCTCTAATAACTATGTATAAAAGCACAGTATTGTCAATACTTTCAAATATTGGCTGAAAAAAAGCAGGCTAGAGAAGAGGACCTTTCCACCAGCTGTCAGATTTCAGTTCCTTCCTTTATTCGGACTCCCCTGCACCCAGGTTCTTCTGCTCAGTGCTGAACCTTGCTGCTTGCATTATGGATCTTCTAACGTATTTGATCTATATGGTACAAATGGTTTGGTCTGTGCTTCCCAAACACCTCTAATAAAATGCCCAAACTAAAACAGCCATCTTCTGTTTTTTTCCTGCGTACCTGTTTTTTAAATGGAAGTGCAGAATATGTTAAACAGAATCACACGGACTTAAAATTCAACACCTCCAAATGTAGTCTTTGATTGTAAAGGAGAAGTCCATGCAAGAAATTTTTTTGAATGTGAGGTTGATTCTCCTCTCCATTCATGCTTGAATGACTCACCACTTGTCACATCACATAAGTAAGATAAATTTAGCATCCTTTGAAAGAATTATCTAAAATATCTGAGATACTTACGTATACGTTGCAGCAATAGACCAAAGACCTCTCTTTCTTACTAAAGATAATATAAAATTTTACTTTACCTTAAAAGAAACATGCCTTCAAGCACAAAGGAAGCATATTGTCCTGTTGTCGCCACATTGGCAAAGGTACCCAATTATAATTTTCCTCACCACCTTCCCATTTTCTGTTCTGCCTGTCTTTTCTAAATATTCTGTTGTGTACACTTCACTTTCAGCTCTGAAGTAATCATATCTTCAAATAAACTTACTAAACAGTTTGACTACAGTATATTTATTATATTAACAGGCTTGATGACAAGTATAGTTTGTTGCTCGTTTATCATTTTTTTATGCACGTATTCTAACTCATAGTCTTGCTGACTAACATATGTATGTGGGTATATATGTATAAATGTCACATAGTTCTTATAAAAACCCATGGTTTTGCTCTATTTTAAATCAACCAATTTCTCTTACTTTTTCTACATCAACAATGAAATTTGGAATATTCTACAATGATTTGATAACTGCAAATATTTGCATTCATTCTGAGGAGACCTTTTCTGTGAATAGCTACTCAGTCACAGAGCTGCTCAAAGGAGCTTTCCATTGGTATTAGATTTAAACATGGGTTTATATGTTACATACTCATTTAAGAGTGAGAGGGGTTTCTTCAGTATAAAAACACAGCAAGGATCTCTTTCTTTTTATGCACAGAATTTTTCTTATTAGTAAATAAAATCTCATATTTTTCTGAGCAGAGGTCTGAAGACCAAACCCCACTCTAACATGTCCCTGCAGGACGATTTGTTACCAGCTCAGTGACAATTGTTTCAGCTAGCTTTTTGATAGAGGTAAGAAATAACAATCTTATGTGTTCTTTGGTATTGACAGATCACTTTCAGGTTCTTGTCTCCAGCAGGTATAATGCATCTCTGCCCTTTAAAATGATAACTACTATCCTGCAGTGTTCTTCCTTGAGTCTGGTGCTATTTTCAATCTATTTAATCTATTTACATTAACTGAATGACATAATTTTCCATGTTCAAGCTGTGAAACCACTGCTATACACTTGATTTATTGTATTCCACAGTATAAAATGCCTGCTGGTTGTAGTTTTCAGAATTGTGTTTAACAAGAATAAAAGAAACACACAAAGGCAGAATGCACAAACTTTCATTTCCAAACAACAATATTTCTCTTTCTGGCTGAATAAATATGTTATTTCACTTATTTATGTCTTTGAGGTAGGAAAAGCTAAAAAAGTTCTTTACAAAGTTAAACAATGTTAAAGATAATATCATATTTCTGAGATCTTATTTTTTTAGGCAAAAGCAATCCCTGTTAATTAGGATTAAAATATGTTTAAAGATATGGAACTGAAGTCCTATCTGGAGCTTAGTAGAGATTGGAGTCTTATGAGCCACTTTTTCCATTTTGGACATCCAATAAGGAAACTTAAGTATGAGGAAGTGCTTCCATATTGCTTTTCTTTTTTTTCCCCACACTGCTTTATAAGCACAGGCTGTGTAAATGATCCCTCTGTCCTAAATAAGCACTCAGTCCTACATTGATCCCTGGTAATGCAGAAGGAAAAAGCAATTACTGCAACCCTAGGAATGAGACAAATATTACTAAAGCAAATACTGCACAGTGTTTTAATAATTTTCATTTGTTTGCATATAGAACTTACAAATATGCCATAAATTTTGTATTTGCATAATATTTCATGTCAATACATTTCTGGGATAAGTGCATTCTACTAAGATCTCACAGGCTGCAGTGCACTATTAGGAACTAGGGGATAAGCAAGAGGTTTAAGTATATGCTGTGTACAAATCAGATAACGAAATAGGAAAACAAACATGATTAAGGGAATGAAAAATTGCATTCTGAATTGGAGGACAAATATGAAAAAGCATCTTAAGTATTGATGGACATGAAATCTGGTGAAAATAATACAACACTACTCTAGAGTTTCTGATATCAATGCAATCACACAATTTATTACACTAATTTCTTTTCAGTCAATTCTATACAAAGACAGGTAATTTATGGCATCAGTAATTTTGTGAGGAACTAGGTGCTGACTCAGTGGGATAACCACAGTTATACATTTTTAAAGAAAATATTGGCTGCTATTAATTCTTGCCATCATACTTTCTTGCAGGCATAGTGAGTATGAAAGATAATAATGTTGTAAAAGAAAGTTTATGGCACAAACAAAGGGAAGTATGTACGTCATCAGCCAAATTTTACAGTGTATGACATCATAGCCATTAATTAGAATGGCTCAGCTGCTGCTTTATAAAAAAAATATACATTTTTTTACCCATCCCAATTCAGAAAACATGCAATGAATGTGGTGTTGGTGATATAAAACAGATTCTCGTCTCAACGTGCAGAATTGATTGGCTGCAAATAAGCACATGATGGAGAAATGAGATACACAACTGATAAATGTGTGGTCATTCCAGGTTGTAGATCTCTTGGGATTTGTGATTTGCCTCTGCTTTTCTGTCTTCATATCTGGATCCAAAATAATGACATTCTGGACCAGGATTTACTAGTCTTCCCACAGGAATGTTATGCCTCTACACGTATTAAAGGTGGAAAAAATCCCTCATGTTCACCGATGATCTCTTCCCTTTTTTTACAGCAGTGTGTGTTTGCTTTTTGAAACTGCCAATAGTTTCGTGCCAACTGCTTCATGTATTCGTAGTCTGAATGTTAGAGTCAGCTTGGAAAACTGAAGAAAATGAAAGACAGTAAAAAGCAGCCCCCCGAGAATCTCAGGGGGCTTTGGTGAGAAAAAACAAGATTGTGGCTTTCTAAGTGAAAATACACAGTATAGCTGGGTGGGAGTGGATGGGAATTTGCTCCGCTGGCTAACATGGTGATGTTTTGAGATAAAAAAATTCTGAAATAAAAAAAAAAAGGGGGGGGGGGGGGGGGTAGGATTAGAAATT
>NW_010413016.1:8661-10261 GCF_000710305.1 Buceros rhinoceros silvestris | reverse complement strand
GGGGGGGGGGGAGGGGGATAGTATGATAATTAAAGCTGTGCATATTGTGTTCACAGTATGTTCATACCTTATGTTTGATAAATTTTTGATTTGGAAGAGTAAGCAGTTATATATATTCTATTTTGGAGATAGATTACTTCGGGGCACTCACGCTATATGAGTTATCTGTCTCTTTCTTTTTTGTCATTTAAAATTGGCGGGGGTGGGGGAAAAGTGGCGAAAGAGTAAGGAAAGGCACAAAGGATAGAATTAGAGTCCTGTAGCAGAAGTAGTGGAAGGCAGGAGTTATCAAAGCCTTGGACACACAGCCTGGGATATTCTGTCGTTTTGCCTGGGATATTTTTTCTGGCATATTCCAAAATGTGATGTGAATCAATCCTAGAGCACAGTTACAGCCATTGTACAAGCAGTCACGTTACCTACCCCTGGCCGTGGATTTGGCTGTGGTGATAAATAGTAAGAGGGCTGACACTGAGGAATCATGATGGGGTGGCACTGCATGAGCCACAGGATGAGATAAAATCTCTGCCATGCTTTGAAAAGCTTGCATCTGGGCTTATGTCGCACACCTGTAATACATCCTGTGCCACATAAGAGGTGTCTGTTCCCTGCTCATAACTCTAGAGCTTTTTAGATCACTATAGACGTTCTTTGGAAAAACTTAGTGTGTAAGATAATATATGAATGAAGGAATGTAATTGTTTAATGAGAGACAACTGTAAAAACTAAAGGGAAAATCATGAACCAGTTTTGAAACACCATAAAATGTTTGATTTTCACTTTGAAACCTGGTTTCATGTAGATCCCAGTTGTTCTGCCAGAAGAAAAGGAAGATTTCATAATTTGCACATATTTCATTTAGTTAGCATCAACTAAATACGAAAAGAAAAAACACCCAAAACCTTAATCTTAGCATAATTTGCATAACATTTCATTTGTAGTTTATTCCTGCTCAACCTTGAATACTGTTAAGCCACAAGCAGTGTGATTTTCCAGGAGCAAAACTTTCAGGAAATCAGAGTAATTTATTTTAATGAAAAGAACTTTGCATGATCTTTCACCAAACTAAGGTCTGGAACTGTTCCCTTTAGAAAGAGAAGTTGGAAGAATGAAAGTTTAAAAAGTAGGGAAAAAAATTAATGGCTTGTCTTGCATTTAGTGAGACTCAGGAAAATTTAAAGACAAGAAATACCTAGGGCTTTGTTAGAAGAGTATGTAGTGAAGCAAGTAAAGGCACGAGAAGAGGAGGGTGAAAAGTTAAGGAGAGAAGAAACTGGTATTCCGTGGCCTCATTATTTTTAACACTGATAGTTGCAACCATCATCTAAAGCCTTCAAGCTTTTAACAACAGTTCAAAAATGGTAGAGCCTTTCATATTAATTTCTACAAATACATCTTGTTAAAGACCTATATAGAAAATGAAAGTAGTTTGTGAATATTTGATTCATAAAATGTGATACAGACTTCTAAATAAGCAAAGACAAGGACTTTAGAAATGCTTTTTTTGTTTTCAAAGTATGTGTTGGATAGGGGTTTTGTTGCTCTACTTTTTCCCTCTTTTTTCTTTTTTTAAATAATTTCTTAATCTTCCAAAGTCAAA
>NW_010413016.1:5241-8551 GCF_000710305.1 Buceros rhinoceros silvestris | reverse complement strand
CAGGAATGATTAACCTGGGTTTATCAGTGATTTTAATCTGTATAATAAAAGAAATAACAGGCTTTAATTTTGCACAAACTTAATCCTACTTAGAACCATCCCAAGAAGTTGTAGAGTTCTTTGAAATAAAATTTGAACAACTCAGAGACTTTTTTATTAAGAAAACTTATGTAGAGGAGCAGAGGAAACCCAGCAAACTGAAAACAGAAATGAAAAAGTTTTTTTCTAAATTCTGCTTCCATCTTCACCAGATGTTAATTTTTCAGTAATGATTTGCTTTTTTGTTTATAATTTTCTCTAGGAGGCATGGAAAACATTGACATGGAAAGAGAAATAAAACATAATCTGTAATGTTGGACTAGTTGTGTGGCTCTGCCTCTGCCTTGTTCTCACAGGTTTTGTTCTATTTATTTTCACAGACGACTAGAATAAACACACAATCGCAATTATTACGCAATGGGAGAAATATGATATTGTTATTTCAAAGAAGTGATTAAGAGTTATTTGATAATTGAGTAGGGTTTTTTGGAAAGTGCAGGCTGTTCTTGTAATTACTACAAAACAATAATTTTGCCTGGTAATTGATTAATTTTTTTTTTTTAAAGAAACATTTTAAAATATTTTGGAAAATCAGATGATCTCATAATGCTAGTTCCATGGCAGCATGAGAGATATTTCTTCCCCATTCTGGAGGTTAGAAATTTGACACACTATTATGCTTATTAGGTTAGACATTTGACATGTCATTATGTTACAGCAGATTTCCCAGGTTTCTCTGAAATAACAAATGATGAACTGCCATCAGCCTAGTCATTACACTGTAGGACTAGGACATTGTATTTAAAGGCAATTACCAACTGATGTATTTAATGCAGTTCTAGAGACAAAAGCAGATTATTTTTGAAAATAATTTATCTGAAAGAGTTGGGATGTCTTAGAAATTAATGAAAATGTTTAGGCTGTTGGAAGAATAATTTAATAACATTTAATTCTAATTATCATCAATGAGATGAAATACTGTAAAGCTAAATATCTACACATAGAGACATTTCAAGGCAAAGATTAGTTAAAATGTTGGCAGTTTTCTCTGACTTTAAGGTCAAAGACAGTGTCTAATATATTGTTTCTAAGATTATGAAATATAAATCATTCATGGTAAACAGAAGTGTAAATAGTGAATGTTTTGTCCTCAAAGAATGTGGGAAAAAAAAATCTTGAAAAGACACAACCATTTAGAATTAAACTGTTTATAATGAAGTAATTTTCACAAACAATGTACACTTATTTGAGTCAGGATATTCATGTCTGTCTATTCATTCAGCTCCCACTGAAATGGTCAAAAATTGAAAGGTTTTGATAGAGGGAAGAGGTGAGAGAGAAGCTAAAGGTGTCAGAAATTTTGAAAAAATAATGGAAACTATAGAATTCTGATTAAAGAAATTAGAATGTGATATCCCTGTGACTGCATTTGGAATTTAATTATTGACTAATCCAGCTGTACTGTGAAAGTTCTATTTGCTTTGTTTGGTGGTGCTGCTTGTAGAATGTATATGACAAATGGAAAACATCTTTTTTCTTTAATTAAGTTCTTTTCATGGTTACAGTGAAATCTGCATGATCACAAACCTGAAAAAAACAGTGACGGTAAAGAATTCTCTTTGTTCATGTGTAGTTTTATCCTAGGCTTTCTAACTCAATTTTACAATATTTTTTCCCCCTTCTGATTCATGATTTTTGCCCGAACCTTACCAGAAATCATAATCAAAATCATTCCTGAGTGTGACAAAATGACCCTTATTACATCTATGAAAGTGTGAAATGAAGCAGGGGTCCGAGAAGACTTATATTTAAAAAAAAACACAGTGAAGAAGTCCATCAAAGACATCTTTTTTACAGACATGTTGAAAAGAGAGAGAAAAAGGGTGCACGCTCTTGCAGCTTAGTAGTCAACATTCTTTCACTTGAGCAGGAAACAAATAGTACAGAGACAGTGACATTTATATGTCATTCTCCTAACCACGTCTCCAACTTTCTCCACTTCAAACAGAAAAAAAAAAAAGTCTCTAACCAGAATGAAGAAATAAAAAAGGAAAAATGAGAGAAATGCAGAAATAGAATTTTACACTATATGTAGCTTATGAAAACACTTATCATAATTTTGCATTTTATTTGGTAATGAAGAATAGGTTAATGTATCACAGAATGAATGGCAAATTTACCAGTTTGATGCACAAACACACACAGGTTGTAATGATCTGCTCTACAAAGAATCTCAATTTTGAATAATAGGTTGCTTCTGTTACTTGTTTCTATTTTCAGTTTCTTTTACACTGAAGCCTAAATGTCTTTTGAGTTCTGACAGAAGTGAATCGTGTGTGAGAAAATGTTAGTCCCCAGAATTTGCTTCAATTTGATCTTGTTCTTTAATTACTTCTCTTCTAAAATACCATCTGGTATTGCAAAATGGCAGATTTCTTCTTTTTTCCCACACACCACCCTCCCCCACACACACACCCCCAACATCCACCCCCGCCAAGTTTCTCCTTTTTTCCTTTCTTTTTTCCTTTTTTCCCCCTATTTCTTCTTCTTTGTCTTCCATCTTCTTTTCCTTTTCTTTTCCCTGTAAACTTATCCTCTTTGGGGGTCTCGCACTAGTCCTTTCGCTGCTACAGCTGTACCTGGTAGTCAGGAAACAGTTCACTGCAGCTCATTTCCCCTGAATTGTGAGTAAGGTGTATAAATCCCCGGATGCAAGCGTTTTTGGAGAGCCAGCAAACAACAATACTTCTAATTGCTGACAGCAGCTGTTTCTCCAAAAGATCTAGTTGAAATATTTATTTGCCTCTGATATTGGTTAACATAAGAACTTTTTGCTTCCTTGGAGCCTTTCCACAGCTCCCTTGTTGTCCTGGTTTGAGTTAGGACAGAACTCATTCTGTTCGGTGATTTCACTTTCCAGCTCAGTCCCTGCTAAGTGACGGCGCTTTCTGAAGTTATCGGCGTATTAGTGCAGAGAGTCTCTGCTTCTAGCAGTGATAATGCTTGATGCTGACAGTTACTGCCAAGGGCTGGTCTGCAGAAAGTGTCCTGCTTGTACTTGCTCCTGTGCAGACCAAGGTCACTGCTAAATCCTGTGTGCTATGGTGGGGGTGCAGTAAGTGAGAGGCTGCAGCTGTGGGGAGGAGCAGACAGGAGAGGTGACCCTACACTGACCAACAAGATGTTCCATCCTCTAGACGTCTATTTGGTATAAAGCTGAGGGATCACCAGGGTCAACCTCTCTTCTTCAATGGCTGGCATCCCAGGAAAC
>NW_010413016.1:3151-5216 GCF_000710305.1 Buceros rhinoceros silvestris | reverse complement strand
CTGCTTGTACTTGCTCCTGTGCAGACCAAGGAAAATGCTGAACCCTGTGTACCACGCTGGGCTGCAGTGAGTGAGAGGCTGCACCTGTGGGGAGGAGCTGACAGGACAGGTGACCCTACACTGACCAAAAAGGTGTTCCATCCCATAGACATCGTATTTGGTATAAAGCTGAGGGTCTTGCCCCCTCTTGCTCTCTTCTTCAATAGTTGACATCTGGGGAGGACTCTGTCTGTTCTGCCCTCAATCCCAATCCGTGCATTCCTGAATCCAGTTCCAGAATCTAGCTCCCGCATCTGTTTTCCACCTGCTGCTGAGCCCAGCCTGGGCCTTCCCCAGTGTCTGCCCACAGCATCAGGGAGACAGTGACGTGGTTGCCTTCAGGGGTTTGGGTTCAGTATTGGTACTGTATATAATTGTATATAGTTCATTTTATTATTACTGTTCTCATTAAAGCAGTTTTAGTTTTCCAATCCATCAGTCTCTCTCCCTTGCTCCTTTTCTCTTTCCCCTCTTTGGGAAAGTGGGGGAAGTGGGAAGGAGGTAACAGAGAGCATCTGTCATTTATCTGGAGCTGATCCAGCTCTAACCCTTGACACTTGTGCAGATTATTTGAGAAACAGTTGAGCATTTCTCTCTAAAATCTTAGCTTCAGAAATGTTTGTGTGGGAACTGTAAGTACGGAAGAATACATACTCTGTCAGTGCATGAAGGTCTACATGGACTGTGTAAACGGAACTATTTTGGCTGGCAGATCCAGATGGCTTGCAGAGATAAAGATCTTTCTTTTTTTTTTTTTCTTTTTTTTTCCCTCTCCCCAGAGAACAGAGGCAGAATAAGTTAGGACTAATGGATGTTAGGCTGCAGACATAAAGCTGTATCTTGTAAGAGAATGTCTCGACAGTTTTAGAGCAGAGTTTCCGATGGGGAAGCACAGGCTGGCAGTGAAGTGTCCACACGTCCCCAGGCAGGGTGCAATGCACCTTTTAGGCTGTGAGTTCTGTGCAGTGATGAGGTGCTAATCGGTTCCTTCTGAAGTACAGATTGATCTGACTCTGTTCTCCTTCTCCAGCAGACTCTAACCTAATCTGAAAAGATCCAAGAGCTCTCAGAATGAAATGAAATCAGAGAAAAGTATACTAAAGTTTCATTAGTTTTGTTTTCCTAGTAGCTTTCCTTTATGATTTAAGTTTGTGGACAGCTGCACAAGGATCTTCTTCGAGTATATCTGTGGGCTTTTCCACATATTCCCTCAAAGAGATGTGATGTAGTTTTACAGGGACAGAGAACCTGTAAAGTGAAGCTTAGTGAATTGCAGTTAAAGGCTGTGCATGGGTTCCTTTCGGTATAATCTCCTAATGTGAAGAGAATGTTCTCACCCCCTTGGCTGACATTTGGGGAAGCAAACTTGACTGATCATAACCCAGCCTACTAGTCTGTTCGTTTGGAGTTAGTGCAAGCATTGCTATGCTGCACTGTGTGCAGCCTTTACTTGAAAAAGCAGACAAATAGGCCAACTCTTTCTTTTCAGCCCTTTTATCATTTTATATTTTGAATTGATACACCTTGAATTTTAAGCTTTATTGTACAATGGCTTTTCTGCTTTTTCTTCTGTCTGAATACCTCAAAAATATCTTTGGTGCTATTTATTAAAAAGCTGTGTTTTTATAAAGGTGTTTCAAGCAAGAATATTTATATGATGTTGTTCGGGAGCATCATGGGCTTCCAGTACTGAACTGGATATATTATAGAAATAAGCCTTGCTATGAAATTTTTCTCTTTCCAGGACAATTAGGAAACAACAACAGAAATAATCTTTGTATCGGGGCCAAATGCAACTTTTTTTTTACAATAATTCTAGAATTCTGACCCTGAGTGTGAGCCATCATTTCAGAAATGAATAAAAATGAAGTCAGAAAAGGTGAGAAACTTAGATAATTAAGCAGTCCTTGCTATTTTAGTTATATTGGCTCATTCATCTCTAATGTAAAAGTTTCAAATGTGAATTTCAAATGTGAATTGAAGAGAACCAAAAAGTTGATACAGGAAACAGTACCACTATCTGGCA
>NW_010413016.1:0-3046 GCF_000710305.1 Buceros rhinoceros silvestris | reverse complement strand
GGGAAAGAGGGGGAAAAAAACCAAATAAGCCTCCTCTGAGTTAAAAAAATCTATACCACCATTGAAACCTATTTCTTACAGCAGTCAATGCTGACATTTAAAGCTTATGTTCCTTCTGAATGAATATGCTACACATCACAACTTCTGAAAAACAGGCAATGTAGCATTTTATTAACTTTCTGTAACCCATCATTGCTTGATTTCAGTACACAAAGGTGTTATGAAATACACACCAAGTGGACTAGAGAAAATATAGCTTTGAAATACAAATGAGAAAATAAGAACTTATACCTGCAGTATTAGAAGTCCTTTCAGCAGAGGAAAAAAGTGAGAAAAAAACTATGGGAGATGAAGATCTTAAGGAAATGTCAGAAAGAAAGAGCCCCACAAAGGTAGTACAGACAGGATGGCTTCTGCACTTCTGCAGCAGCAGCCTTTTGCCTACTGGTTTGTGTTGCTCATTAGGCTATACCGTGTGGGGAACAGTCCTCTCAAAGAGGTGAATTCACAGTCTTTACAAGTCAATACAAAGATTCCTTGCTCTTGATCGATGTTAATTTCTGTTTGAGTATTCAGGCTCGATTTGGGAGAGTTTCATTGTCTGATGAGGTTTACAAAGTTTTAGGATGTCAAAATTTAGCATTGCTTCTTCTAATGAACTGAATAGAAGGCTAGTAAGAGCAAAGTAGGGAAGGCACTTTTTTCCCCCTTAACCTGATACAGACTTGTGGCACATTGTGGCAGAGAACAAATCATTTAGCATGTGTCAAGAATTTACTATAGTATTACTTTTATGTCTAATTCACAGGGCTGTTATGCATATTAATAATATAATCTTTTTAAATGCTTTGGTGGAGTTGGGTTCTTTACAAAAGAAAACAAAGTGTTGTTCATTATTTTTCTGATCTGTCCTTCTCAGTGGGTGTAAAATCTTTTGCCCATCTGCCTCATGTCGCAGATGGCCTCTAATCACAAAAATAGTCAAAAGGACAGTTAGAACTTTTTTCTGTTTTGTTTGTTTGTTTGTTTGTTTTATAGATAGATGTTCTATGTTCTAGATTCTTACACTGAGTTTTCCTCTGTGGCCTTGAGCAAAGTGCTTGGCATCTTTCCTTTGTGGAGATCCTCCTGCTGCCATGTGTTAGAACTTGGTGCTTGAATCATGGCAGACAAAGGTCAGACTCAGATACTCTCAACTCTCTTCAGAGTCAGGGGGATGAAACACTTGTGACTGTACTTCACCATGGATTTTCAAACTTACTGTTTGTATAATGAGTCTAAATGTTTTGGAGAAATTCAGTGTCGTGGTTCAGACTCAGCTGACAACCAAGAACCACACAGCCTCCCTATCACTCCAGTAGGAGAAAATAAAACAAAATATTTAAGGGTCAAGACAAAGGTCAGGGAGGGCTTGCTTACTAAGTATAGTCACAACCAAAAGACAGACTTGACTTGGGGAAACAAAATCCATCTAATTTAAACAACAAAATCACTACCAAATCACCAATCCAATCAGAGTAGGACAGTGAAAGAAACAACAGGATCTTCAACACATCTTTCCTCTGCCTCTCCTTTCTTTCCCAGGCCCAACTTTGCTACCTCTCACCACTACTTGAAGACAGAGGCAAAGGATGGAGGTCATGGTCAGCCCCAGTCCATTCCATGTTGCTTCTGCCTCTTGCTTGACTACAAAAGAAAGACTCCTCAGATTCCTTCCCTGCAGCAATGTGTCATTCATTCCACGGGAGACAGCCCTCCAAGAACTTCTCCAATTACTGCAGGAGCCTTCCAGGGGTGGAGGTTTACCCAGTGGTGAACTGCCCCAGCGTGGGTGCCCCCCAGACTCACACCAACAGCCCCCTCCCCTGCTACTGAAACTATCCCAAACACAAGACAGCAGCCTCTCCCCCACTACAAAAACCCACCAGACACAAACCCAACACATTCAGGATTTGAAATTTTGCTGGTTTTCACAATAGGTGATTTTTTTGTCAGATACCTACACAAAGTTTGCTGGATTTTCAGTGGCTCCGTCAGCAACCCACAGCTCCCACTGAGAGCTGTTGAAAATCTGTCCACACCATTAAGATACCTGAATGGCATCTCTAGTATCTTGAAATGCTGGAATTACAGACTCTAAGAAAGATGCATCATTCCTTACAGAACATTGTGTTTCTCCCTTGGTGTTTTGGAATAATAATGTTAATAGCTGCTGCAGAACCCAGCCATGTGAAAGCTGTGTTTTCAGCATTAATTGTGGTTAAACAAAGAATTTTAGTGTAAACCATTGAGAGTTGTCTTCAGTAAATTACACTCAGGAGCTATTTATCTCTTTAGCTCTCCCTGGCTACTGGCAGAAAACTTACTTCCCATCTGCTGCTTTCCACGGATGAAGTCTGCTCTCAGTTTCTAGGAAGCTAAATAAGGCTTTTGGTGAAATTGTCTGTAAACTGCAAAACAGGTCTTTTTAAATGGCTGCACAGGGGAAGCTGCTAAAGCATGATCAGACTTTGGTAAAGAATAGGCAGAAAGTCGATAGGGTTAGTACTGTCAGCCGTCCTTAAATATGAATATAGATATGTAATGAATGAAGAAAAATACCTGTCAAAGATTCGTCAAGCACAGTAATTCAGTCATGCACACAGTCGCTTGCTGGTGTGGAGATTAATAATTTCACTTTCTAAGTGTTCAGAGTTGCAAAGAATTAAGAGGGAAGTGAGGAAGTAAAGAGCACCAAAGCCTCACCAAACCAGCTAAGCATAAGATTTTTTGTTTTTAGGTATCAAAGTATTATTACACAGGACTCAGAAGTATCCCCACTTTGGGCCTCAGTCTTGACTCAGGTTCATATAACAGGTTTTTATCTTAAACATAAAGAACATCTAAGAAGATGAACATTCCTATGTTGTAACTTGATTTGTCTTTGCTTCTGTATTGCTCTTTTCTGTTCTCCATCACATTTTCTTATAAAGCCTTTATTTCTTATGCTTTCTTCCTTTTTCTTCAAAGCATGGTAGTTTCCTCCCTCCCTCCCTCCCTCCCTCCC
>NW_010413015.1:15549-17921 GCF_000710305.1 Buceros rhinoceros silvestris | reverse complement strand
CCGCGCGGGCTCAGCCTCCCGCAGCAGCGCCGGCAGGACGCCAGCCAGCCCGCAGCACTCGCACGCGCTGGGATTAAGGCTCTCGTGTGCCTGTGGAAGCATCGTGTATGTTGTTCATATGTGCAGATAAGTACACTTAGCTTTTTTGTCCTAAAATGAGTCTTTCACAATAGCCAGCCACTGCAAAATGAAAGTCTACTGCATACTGTTAATTAAGGCAAGTCCAACAGAATTGGATATTGAAGCAAGCACTGGGTAAATATATGAAGGTTGTACCTTCATTTCTGCATTAAAAGAGCAATTACTTGGAATATGCTTTACAAACATCAAAGTTAAAAAAATATTTTTTAGTTCCTAATGTGTCCATAATTAATTCGCACATTCAGCTGTTGAGTCCAGAAATATGTTCCTGTTGATAATTTGCATCTAATGCTTCTAAAACAATCTGGCACATTTTCATTGCTTTAAAGTCTGCAAGCTATTACCAAGATAGTGCTTTACAATGTCATCATCACTGCCACCACATATATGCTTTAACTAACACAAGTGCTTAGGTATGAAGCGTTCCCCTCAAGAAGGAAACAGTTTTGTCTCAGGACACGATGTCATGCCTGTATCTTAATGGAAGGGAATGCATTTGCCAAATAGCGCCCTAAAACTTTAAATCAGAGAATTCAAGTACAGTGTTAAACAAAACACACAGGAAAATGGGAATTTTACGAGAATTAAAGCTGCCCTTCTTCCAATGCTGACTACCTTTTTTTCATAAAAATAAAAGATGTTTTACTACAGGGGAGATTCTGAGAAGCATTAGCTGTCCTCAACTCCCAAATCGATGAGGAAGAGGAACAAAGTACTTCACAAGATCAGGCCTGACTACCGGAAATGCTTCACACCCTCACCAGAGATGCCCAGGGCTAGTATTTCCAGAGGTATAAAGGTCGGTTCTGCAGAAATGACCCTTACCTACATCCTTTTCACATACACATGCACTTAGACTCTACTGTGACAGGCAGGAGTCCAAGACATTCCAAAATGAGCCCCAATTCCTATTTATATAATATCTAAATTCACCATTTTGTTAAGATCTGAATTTGTGAAAACTATGTGTTCCTAAATCAAAAGATAAAACTGTTTGTTTCAAATTTAAACAGAAGAGGACAATATAACTGGAATATACTGGTTTATGTCTGGGTTTGAGTGCTGTCTCAACCCCTTCACCACTGTGCTCGTTTCATCTCTGTGACTGAGCTTGGTATCAACTGCTAACTCTTTCAAACATAAAATCAGCTTCCTAAATTACTGCTTTCTAGAAAATAATTTCTGTAGTTATGATTGCAGTTTGACCTCTTACGAGCAACAAACAAATTTTGTTATTTTTGATTAGTCTGTTATTTTCAAACGTTAACAAAATACCAAAGCTGTATTTTTGTTCGGAATATTTGTGTGCACCTGAAACGTGCATGAGCCCTCCTGTTTGTGCCTCACTCTGGCGGAGCGTTTCCAGAACCGGACACGTCACCTCCAAGGGCAGGGAAGGTAAATCGGGTACAACAATTGTTGGGCCGTGGCTTAGGGCAGCGCTCAGAAAATGCTCCCCAGTCCTCCAGACACAGCGTCCCCATCCCACCAAACAGGGACGTATTGACCCAGACGGCGGTCCAGGAACCAGAGCACTGAACAATTTCAATGTGACTTCTGCAAGTTCTCCCTCCAGCACTCCCTTCTGGCCCCGGCGGCTCCCAAAGCACAAACAGGGCCTCGTGCTTCCCATCGCACCGACCACAACACGCCCAGCCTGCGCCCTCCTCCCTCCCTTGCTGCTCACTGGCATTCATATGTGAATTTTGACTGGGAGCACTGGAAATTGCAAGCGTAAGGACAGGAGCAGCAGCCGGAAAGGGGTCTGCTGAGCTCCAAGGAATCAGACAGCCTCTCGCAAGCCCACAAACACACTCTCTGGAGCCGGAGGCAGGCACTTCCTGCAGCAATTCCAGTGTCAGAGCACGACCAGCAATCATTATTTTCCCTGTTTCAGCACTAACTGTGTCCCAGCTGACTTCCCTGTGCATGTTTGCCAGGAGACTTTCTTAGAGAAAGGGAGAAGAAGGGTGGGGACAGATCATCTTTTTTGAATATTACATAGAAAACATCCCCCATCTAACCAAGATAGAGGAAAGTATTTCCATGTCCTCTCCTCTTAACCACACAGCTGAGAGCCGCAGCATGGATCTGAACGCACTTTCCCTCGATACTGGGTGACCTGACCAGCTTGGAGAGCAACAAGTCTGTGGAATTTTGTGCGCCCTGAGAACCATTCATGGGGGCACCTGGCCCGGCTGTGGGAGCAGCACAGCTGTAAACACTCAGCA
>NW_010413015.1:0-15426 GCF_000710305.1 Buceros rhinoceros silvestris | reverse complement strand
ATCCTGATGTTCCCTGCGCGGGGCTCCGTGCAGGGGCTCCTCCGGCAGTGTGGCACGGGGGAGTGCCAGGGCCCCTTCCCCAGGGCAGCCACTGCTCGCGTGCCGTGGGGACTCGGCAGTGGCCCTGCGATGGAGGTTGAAGTTCCGCAGCTCCCCCAGCCCCCAGGGAGAGCCTGTGCTGACAGATTTCCGTGTTTCTGGCTGCTGCCATGGCTGCTCCGTGCCCCCTGTAGAGCCCAGGGCTGCATACGCCCGTCCTCCTCCGCATCTAACAGAGATGCCGCTGCACATCAGAGGCAGTGGTGGGTGGGAAGGTGAGGGGGAGAAGCTTTAAACATTGCCAGGGCAGCGCAACAGGAGGCAAGCAAGTACAGAGGCAGGAAGAACTACTGAAAGTTTTTGATATAGTCCCAGATGGACTCCCCGATGCCTGTAAATGTTTCAAAGGGGGATCCCCTTTCTGTGGGCATGGAAATGTTTCAAAGGATCCCCAATCAGTGCAATGTTTCAAAGACCTCTGCTCTCTACAAATTCCACCCCATCCCTGCAGCTGAAAACGTCTCTAAACAGATTCCCTCCTGGCTCACCACAGCTGAGAAGGTCTGTCCTGCTGCTTACAGCCCTCATAGAGGCCCCAGTGTAAAATGAAACAAAACATCCAGCATTTACCTCCTCTGGGATGTATCCAGCCTGCTCCTTCCCCAGGGACCCTGTGCAGGACCCAGTGTGCCTCTGTGTTTGTGCACAGGATATGAAGGGCTAGAGAGCAGAAGGGTAATTCTTCAGAGCAGCGTGTGGGAGTAGCACTAGAAATTCCCTGCATGCTGCTTGGAAAAAAATAAACCTCCTCCCTCCATGAATTATGAGGAGGGCCTCTGACTCCAGACTGAGGAGCTGGGAGGTTGAAGAGAAAGCCAGCTTAACAGGATGCACTTTTTAAGGCTATGATGTAAGATATAATTGAATTCTTTAATCACATTACAGACACTGATACTTAAGAGGTGTTGCTGCTACAGAGCAGGGATTCCTTTGTTGACAGTCCCTTTAGCAGGATAAAACTGTAAGCAAGTGTTTAGGATATCTCAACTATTGATTTTATGTTTCTCAAAGTATGAGAAGAAGGTGTTGCTGAGAAGTCTTGGATTATCAAAGCCAAGGGGTTTTTTACCTAAAATTTACATGTCAAGGCTAACTTCATTGTCTTGGCTCACTTCAAATTCAAAAGAGATAAAAATCTCTCCCTGGAAATGCTTATCCTGCTCAAACTCTTATCCTAGATTGGTACCAATCATTCAATTTCCCCAGACAGCATCTCAATGACTATATTAAACGAGACACCTTAATTTTAGACAGATAAAAATTCACTGAGATGAGTCCAACCCTAAGCTACCGAGGAGAAAGTCTGAGGGCAAGCTCCTCCCCGTCCCCCTAACACCCATATACAAGACCCGCATAGCCGGAGAGGCAGTCCCTCACTCTCCTTCCCGTTACCGACTCAGCACTACGCAAACTAGCACCAAGAATCTGCACTGCGTTTCTTGCTGGAAGAACGGTCACATCCAGCCTCTCCCTTCCCCTTCAGCACCAGCAGTCTCACTGGCAACACCTCTCCAGAAGCTTTCACGGGACCTGAAGGAGCGGAGGCGCAATCACCTTGCGAACCGAGATGCCCAGAGCGGGAGGAAGCTTGGCTCATAGTAAAGGTTTCTATACTTCACTCTTTCTTAAACTACACGATGAAAAAAGTGATCAACTTAATGACTGTTCTTAGTCCATATCTCAGCAAAGCGACACCAAGACATGCCACCACAGTGCAATAATCACACTTCTTTTACTACGGCCTGGTGTTTTCAATGTTTTAGGTGAACAGTACTGCGTCCTTATGCACCTTCGTACTTATATGCAGTGCTTCCAAATATGTATCATAACTCACGTACAGTATCAAGGAAACAATAGGTGCCGTTTTCACAAACAGCAGCACCACGCTTTGCTCAGCCTCCTACATCTTCTACCACTGTTGTTTTCCAATAGCACTAATAGTGAACCTGATAATGTCATACAGATCATTATGTATTATTCCAGCCAGCACTAACTGGGGATATACACAAATGAACTTCACACATTGGTTAGTGGAAAATGAAGAAATAACATCTTTCCAAAAGGAAAAAGAATTCCCCTCTCTAATCAGGCAGAACCTTAACTCAGTAGTTCATGACCATTGTATTTAAAAATCATTTACTAGCTAGTGGATCAGAAATTAAGTTGAAACAAGTGCTAAGCTTGCCTAAGGACTTCTTTCTTTGAGGCTTCTTTAAAAAAAAAATCTAGTGGGGAGCTACATGAAATCACTATGGTCCAATTAACAAGGATCTCACTCTTCAAGCTTGCAAACAAGAGATTACATTAACACCTGCTACAAAAGCAAACATTTTTAGATATCTTCATCTTAACCTGCTTGACATTGACTTCAAAATCCTGCCTGGCTCCCGGATGAAAATTATTGTGACTGACGTGTCTATTTTTCATCTGGGGGTGAGGGTGTGAAGACTATGTCAGTCCGTATTTCTCTCTCTCTGGTATTTATGTGTAATAAACACTTTAAAGGTAACAGGAGTTACATACCCGTATTGAGAATAGTTTCCTGAACATAAAATTGTTGAAAAAAACCCACTATGCTTATGGGAGATAAATGCTGCATGTGAATGTACGAAGACACACAGAGTGTGCTGTAGGGTCCTTGAAGATTCTCATCCAACGTATGCCTGCAGTGGCATGTGTAAGTAACTCCTTTGTGGGCTATGCATCAAAACAAACGGACCTCTTGGGCCAACACATATATCTATAATATCTGTACAGACTGGAAAAACATTTCTTTGTGTTCATCAGAAAAGCAACCATACAGCTGCAGCAGAAATACAGTCCATCAGACTAGGGTAACACTTCACCACAAACTCCTGCAACAAGACTGTAGGAGAAGGCAGCAAGCATGGATGTTTAAAACACTCCTATGCCTGAAAAGTTGAACTTTCTGAAGTCCAGAATTGTTGGAAAAAAAAAGAAAAAATCCCACTGAAATAACTCTGTAAGTGTTTTGTTTTGACAATGTTCCTCAGGAATTCACCACACTTAGCTGGGAAAATGCTAGCAGTTAAATCTATTCAATGTCATGACATACAAAATTGAAACATAATTGCTCCTAAGTGGCTGACAACTGGCAAGTACTTTTTACATGGATAGAGAGAAATTTATGCTATCAAATGGAAGATACTGTCAAAAGTTTGATTTTAATATAAATGAAAATGCTACATGAGGACTCAAAAGGATAAGGAAAAAAGCTCAGCAGTAACACTTTTATAACCACATATTTAAAAAGCTTTGAAGTGAAGAATCATTACATCAAAATCATTTTCCTTGAAAGATAAAAAAAATAAATTACAGCATGAATATTAACAAGTTATTAGAATAGTGAATTTCAAAGAGTAGTAAAAAACAAGCAGCCGATGAGTGGCCTAGTTTAAAGAATGTCTTACCAATCATATGGTTAGCGACATGGATTTGTATCTCTCTCTCATTCTCAAAGGTCATCTGGCACTTGATGCATTGATAGGTCTTTTTCTGTTTAATAACCAAAAAGAGATTAGAGAAAACTGCACTGTAGCATAAGGCAAGTGTGATCATGAATACAGCATGTTACGTGCTTCAACTTCCCTCCACTGACTTCTCTTATGCTCATACATCCCCAACAAGACACCAACCAAGTTGGGCTCGGCTTTTCTGGGACCATAAACACAACCTCTAATTAACAGCCTGCTTTAGAAGAACTTTTAATTTCAACTTAAAAATTTTCAACTGACAGCACTTGAAAATCTGACTGAGTAGTGGAGCCATAATAAGATTGCTCGTATCATTTAACCCATTGCAGCAACAATTCCTGCAGAGCAAAACAAAAGACATTGGAAGATAACTTCCTTTACAGGAAAAGATCAGCTTTCTCAAAAAATTCCACCTCTAGTTAAACTCAATATACAGTAGGCAAAACACCTTTAGTTACTTGGGGAAGTGAAGGACAAAAGGAAAAAATATATTTTGTAATGATCTCCCATCAGAAATCCTGGGAAAATTGCATTACCACAGAGAATTCTTTCCTAGCACAATCTGTTGTGTATTTTCTCCATCTCAAAGTCATACCAGGCAGGCGTAGCTGCAGAAGGCAGGAGATAGTGCAAAGAGGCAATTACACGAACCATTTATTCAAACCGGGAAAACGGGGTTTGCACTCAGATCAATAGTGATCCTGCACTTGTGCAATATGACACGAAAAAACTCAAGAAACCATTTGAAGAAATTAAAATGCATGTGGACAATAAAGACCTCCAAGTTAGGAATAAAATAAAACAGGAAAAAAAATAAAGCTTTAGTACACTTTTGTACACTTAGTACACTTGTAAAAACTCTGATTGCCCAAAGCAGGAGTACGGTGCTCTGGCCTAGCGTGGGATCATGCTGCCTAAATAGACACCTTTCAATGTGCAGTTCAGAAAAATTGGACCTTTTGTGCCTACTTCTTCCTAGAAAATAACTCCTACTGCAACACTCGCCACCAGGCATGAGCATGCAGTCCCTGCCCTTACAGCTAAAGTGGACAGCGGCAGAGTGTGTCTGCAATCTCTGCGTGCTGGCCACAAGCTCAGTTAGCTGAGGAATGGATGAGAACCTCAAGCCATTAGCACTGACAAACCCAATTCAATAAAAAACACCCCTCAATTTTTTTGAAGCAAAATATTTTGTGGGTAATTTTTTGTGCACTTTTAGATGCAGATTATTTTTTCTTACACCATCCACACATGTAGGTATACAGTCCCATTTTGGGGACAGCAGAAATAAGTCAGAAGTTTTGAGTTAAACAGAGGAGTTGCTGTCACCCCCTCTGCGCATGGGATCCTATTTCCTCGAGCACCTGCTGAGGAAAGAACAAATTAGGTGCTGCCGAGAGCTTCTTAACTATTTCCCATGTCATCAATGGCAACAAGTTAGCCTGCTGGAGGTTAATGAACATGCAGTAAAACCATAACAGCGGATGCAGCAGCCTATGGATGCTATGCGTATTCCATGAATTCTGTACGCAGTGTGTGTCGCACACAGGCAGGGCTTTCTAGGCTGCAGTAACAATGGGTGATTAACATGATAATAGGAAGAAGGCTATACTCCATTGGCCAAAACCTGGCAGCCAACCACATAAAAGGAAATAGTTTGGATTGGCTAGTTATCCCTAGGCAGCTCAAGAAAGTATCCTCCTGGAGTCCATTCGGAAATCAAGGCTGTTAATGGAAAAGCAGCTGGATTTCTGCAGCACTCTTTCTCGGGAATCCGTTCCGGCAGACGAGCACAGCACACATACGTACACACGTCCTCTCAAACACACTGGCATACACATGCTGCGGGCTCCTAACTTTAAAAACAAAACACAAAAAAACTTGGGAGAGAAAAATGTGTGGTGAATGATTCATGTGGTCACATTTAAAACTTGAAACCTTCCTCTTCTGTAAAACTTCAAAGCTGACTGAGTTCTGTGCCTCCTTCAACACTTATCTCTGTTATGAGGGTTCCCTAAGCAACTAGCTAAAAAAGGACAATATTTCAGCTCAACTCTATTTCCAACCTTTAAAGCCATATTAAACACAGGCAAATGTTTCATTTTTTTAATTGATTTTGGTGCTTCTAAAAGCTACTTGCTAACAGATCTGGAGACAGGATGTCTTTGTTTATCTGCGGACCCACTGCGAACTCCTCCACACCATTTCACAAACTTATAATACAACACTCCTTGGCGTGACCACCCCTCAGAGAAGACGGCAGATTTCAGACTTCCTCTGAGCGTTATCTTCAGCCTCAGCTGAGAGGCGTGTGTGCAAAAGAGCAGCTTCACGGAGGTGATGGCTCTCGTGATAGAGTAACCCCCGCTTGATATGGAACGGGGTTGGTAAATGGCCTCACGCAGGCCACAAAATAACTATAGCTAGACAGTACCCAAATGTTTACGCGCGAGGTGGAAGAGCTGATTTTTTGGCTCATTACTAATTCTCTTTAAAAGAATATCACAAAACCAGACTTCCATTCTCAGTACGTGGGGAGCACTAGTTTTAATACAAGACTGCGATTTTTGTGGTACCAAATGCGATCTTCTACGACCATTTTTGTGGATATCGTGGCTTCATGAACATGGGTCAGTTATCCCTCTGAAGCTTTGTCTTCACAAGTAGTGACACCAAAGGTGCCCAGACTCTTTGAAGCTAACAGAGTCCAGGTGGTGGCATCTAGGTGACATAAGAGACCACAGGAGCAGGTCTTCAGCTCAAACTCCATCTATCCAAGATACTTAATTCTAATCCTGAAACAAAATAGTAGCAATAACAGCAGAGGCTTCTGGTGTCTTTTCTGAAGTAACTATTGTTCCCATGGGTTTTCCAGACTGTCTTCCTTTAAATCTGGAAGTGGTTTCCTGTTCTACAAAGAAAATATTCCTCCATTCGAGTGGATTTACAAGGGAAGAGAAGGGGTGTGGGCAAGAACAAAGAGAAGGAATTAAGTCCAAGAAAGTGTGCAGGAGAAAAGGAACTGAGTAAATGGACCACAATGGTGTTCATTCTTCCAACTTTCTATGCCACCTCCTTGGCTTCCTCAGACCAAATAACCTAGCTGGGCTAAAAATAGCAACACCATTCAAGACAGAAATTTAATCAAAGTCTAAGCATTTGCCACTGTCAATGCTAAACAAGCGTTGTTCATGGCAACTATGGCACAAAATGAAGATAAGCTTAAGGTAAAGAGCAGACTGAGAGGTGAGTGTTTCCGCTATTACAAGGGGTAATGAGAAATCTCAATACTAAACAACTAGTCATGCTTCTTAAGACACGCACACTCCTCTAGAAGGTAAGTTAAAAGGAATTAACAAAATCCATTCAAAACTAAAGCTCCTACACACAGAAATATGGTCAGAGAAACATCAAAGCATTACCTCTGATGGGAACGTAATAGAATAAAAAGAGGTCTTGAGCTATACATGTGCCAGATGTATGGTACCTCCTCTTGTGATGTCAAAAAAAAAAAAACAAAAACAACCCACCAAACTTCAAACTTTTAGTCCTCTCCAAACGGAATAGTTCATGTAAAACTATACGAATTAAACACAAATTGATATTAGAGCAAAGTTTTAATACTAAAGTGTATTTTATTTATTGCTCTCAGTGATGTTCTTTACAGAAGGCCACTGATTTGACTGAAGATCTCCTAATAACAAAGCCTCCAGTGCAGATGTTGCCACGTACACAAGGCAAAAATTTTGTCTGGAAATCTCTTTCTTGGCCATTGCGATTGGATCCCAGTTAGACATCTGAGAAGCAAAGATGATCAATTCATAGATATTTCTTAATATTGATTTTTTAAAATGCGAGGGAAGCAGCAGCATTTTCAAGGGTTATGTGCTTGCTTTCATTCTGATGGATAAAATAAACGCAAACCCCCAAACTGCCAAGCAATTCTGAGTGATTTTTTATCCTCATCTAGCTGTCTTCACCTGATTTTCAGATCAAACCTTCACAAATTCAACAGTAAAAATTCCAAACAAAATATAACAAAATACTCATACGTTCATTTGTGGTGCTATATCCATGTACATGTATAAATAAACTTAAAATGCTTACAGTAAAAACGAATTGTTCTTTTTCTCCTGCTCCTTTTCTTCCAAAATATTTTCATTTGTTTGTTATTAATCAAGAGCTAATATTTATTTTCTTCCTTTCTTTCACTTTGGAGTTAACTATTCATTTAAGCTTTTTGCTGAAATTCCTTTAGGTGTCCATGCTCACTTCTTCAATTTTCAAGAAGCGTAACTGCTGGTGGAGCAACTTCCAGCACGGAAAGAAGTGACAGGTTTTGTGTGCCATAGTCACTTTTTCCATTCACTTGGATATATACCCACTACTTAAAATCTTGTCTCCCTGTATTTTCTTTCTGACTGTACATTGTCCTAATCTTCAACGGCTTTTCTGTTTAAGAAAGAAAAAAAACAAAAGAAATGTGGAAGTGTTCAAGTACTGGAGGGAAGCAGCTCTTCTCTGGACACTGGCAGGTTATTCTACAAGGATTGTGCACTTAAGATTGCTCCAGTAAAACGGTATTTTGCCTGTGTGCAGCATGCTAACAAGATGATGAGAGAGATCACGTTCAACTTGCTTAGCTTTGCCAGGGAGCCAGTGAAGTCAAGGAAATGCTATTCTTGAAATACAGAGATCTATCACCATTTAAAGGCAGTGTAATTCTCTGAAAACCCCTGTGCCAGGCAGACGCAAAGGGCACTCACTGCCTTGAGAAACCTGAGTGAAACACCAATAGTTTCCACGTGAACTGATGCCAGAATTCACGTCTTGCACCTACAATGAAGGGTAAGATCATGAATTAACCCTAATAACAACAAATCTGCGCCTGGGATGCATACCATAAAGGTCTCCGATATTAGCGTACGTGCAGTCCACAGACATCTGCTGAAGGTACCATTTGCCATCACCACAAATGCTGATTTTCCATTATCTTCTACAAAGGAACTAAGACCTTTCCTCACAGGACGAAATTCCAAGTATTTACTTTATTGAAGAATGTAAAACTCTCCCCTGAGAGAAGTATGGAAGCTGTCAGTGAAAAGAAAGAGTTAAAACAAGAAATAAGAGCAGAAAACAACAATGCATTCTGCTTCTGATCGTCAGTAGGAAAGACAAGGCAATACTTCAGGCTACAGGCACTGCCATATGAAGTAAGAGTTAGTCCTACCTGAGAGAACAGAAGCGTTTTAAAGAATTTAGGAGGAGATAAAGGCCTGAGGAGGAAGAAGCAGAATGACCGAGCCATAGCCCCAGCCAGACTCTCAAAAGGTGTCACACCAAAGGAGGGTGCCTGGAAGCTTAGTCACGCATTCACTGCGCCCAGAGGGAACAATATCCAGATGTTTTACTAACAAAGGAAAAAAAAAAGTTGTTAAACTTTCAGTAGGAATTGCTCAGAAGCCTGGGACAGGGCACTGAGGCCATCGGGTGGGTGTTGGAGCAGGCGGTGCCGTGCTCTGGCGCGGCTGCGCACAGCCCCGCTCGGTCAGACGCTGCCGCCCTGCGTGCCTCGCTGTGAGCCGCAGGGAGCCAGTCCCTCCGGGGACACGGCCTGCGCCAGCTCTGCTGAAGACATCTCAGCCACTGTCCTCAGCATGTACCTAGGGTCTTCTCTTACTGATCCTCTTGGTGTTCTAGTTGAATGGTATTTTCAGGTTCTTTTAATGCAGTAAGATGTGTTTGTGGGTGCTTTAATTAGCAGATTGACATAAACAGGCATCTACGGCTGGAATTATTCATTAGGAGTTGGGTGCCTAATTTCCTTAGATGCTTTTGAAAATCTCACCCCATCATGTTTAATTAAAAATGTCAGATTATATCAATACTCAGATGTGTCTGCTGTTGGTCTCCCGAGACGATTTCCAAAATCTACTTCTCATTCCATCTGTTCCTGACAGAGGAAGGACTGACTTGGCCCATTCCTGAACCAAAACGTCAACAAAGAGTTTTAAAATACTATACACTGCAAATGATGTTAATCTCCTGAGTGGCCTTCTGAAACCTTTCTTGGGTCTGCATGTTCCCAGGTATCTTGCAAGCTAAGAAACGGGAAAGCAGGCTATCTGCGAACGTTCCAGGAGAGCAAACTTACACGTAACCGGCACTAGAGAACAACTTCCAGATTTGCGAAGAGAACTACCTATCTCACAGGAGGGCCATGACCGGGTCCCTTTACAATCACGTCTCAAATCACACACGCACACACGCGCCAGCACACGGGTACGCACACAGACACCCAAGCAGCCTCACAACATTCTCTCTGAGAGACACCCAGAAGAAAAAGCTCTTTAGCGCAGAAATTTGTTTTAGGTGGGAATTTGGGGGGTAGGTAGAACTCACTACATTTTTACTCAAAAGTTCCTTCATCCTCCTGCTTGTGTTTAGTTCCCTGATAATCTTATTCCTCAAGTATGACAGATCAGATTTTTTTTTTTCTTCGGGTACTCAGCATGCCCCAGCTTTTCCAGATCTGCCTGGTTAGTAGCATGGACAAACTCAATCCCCACCATTCAAGCATCTCAGCTCTCTGTTGGTAAATCTAGGGCAGTTTTATGATAAAAAATCTGATGTGCTGCCCCAGGAATCAAGGAGTCTGCGAGGCTGAGCAACATCTAATCCTTCCACGTGTGTTACTCTACATTTCCTCCTGTTTTGTTTTGGTTTTTAGTAGCACAAGTAATTTTATAAAGTGAAATTTTTTAAAAAAATAACATCGCATCACTTCTCAGTCACACTGAATGTCTACATGTTATCCCTCAGGCATTCTGAAGTTCAGCTGTACTTACTCTGGGAACAGGGGATGTCTGGGTACCTTTCCTTTGGCCACTAGTCTCAGGTGTCAGGTCTCGGTGGTCTACCTGAATGTGGCTCTCTAGGTCTTCAGCACTTTCAAATTTGACACTACACTCTGGACATCTCAGACTGCCACACGGCCTCTCGTTCACCTCCTGTGGAGTCAATCCCGAGGACTGTCCATTGGTGCTCCTGGTCATGCATCCAGCGCACAGGCCATAGGGAAGGCCGTTCACATCCAGTTTCACCAAGTCCTGCTTATTCCGGAACTCCTTCAAGCACAACGCACACTTGTAGAGTTTTTGCAAGGCCTGGCCATTGGGTGACGAGGTTGCAGAATTTCCTGCCAATTTCTGCATATGGAATGTCCCATGAATTTTCAGCTCAAGGGTAGAGGTGACCGTCTGCATGCAGACAACACAGCGAAAGCCGGTGAGGGAGTTTCTGAGATCTGGATGCATCTGGCAGTGCTCGATAAATTCCTCCTCGCTCTGCAGCGGCATTTTGCAGATCCGACATGTCCCTGTATCCAAACTCTTGCTGTGAGTGACTTTGTGCTCCGTCAAGGTCAGGAGTGACGGGAAGCGTTCCCCACAGATGGGGCACATGTAGTGCTTGGCTGGGCCTCGGTGGGTCTGCATGTGCTCTCTCAGGCCATTTTCTGAGAAAAAGGTCCTGGAGCAGATATTACACTTGTGGCTACCTTTGATGAATTCTGCTTTCTTCCTAGAGCAGTCGTCCTCCCCAGGCCTGATGTTATGATCTCTCAAACGATGGTTCTGCAAGAGGACCTCCATAGTGTAGGCAGCCCCACAAATGTCACAGCCATACATGGGCTCAGAAGCATCTACATCATCCTCACTGGCTTCGTGACTGTTGGAAGTATCTGGATTCTTCATTAACATGTTCTGGATGTCTGCCCCTTCTGTCTTCTTATTTGCTGGGGTCATGCCATTAGCTGTGCCATTCTCAGCGCTGGCATCAAAAACACAATGCTTCTCCCGCAAATGCTTTTCAAGCAAGATGATGGCATGAAAAGCTTTGCTACAAAACTTGCAGTTGTATTTTTTGCTGTGGGTTGTGATGTGGCACTGCAGTTCTACCTCTGTGCTGAAGGTCTCACCACAGAAGATGCACTTGTGAGACTTTGACGGATTGCCCAAGTGACTGTGCTTCACATGGATCTGGAGATCCACCTCCTTCCTAAAATCCCAGTTACAGGCTGTACAACGATACATCTTCTTTTCATTGCTATGCTTGACTGCCAGATGCACTTGGATAGATACCTTGGAATCAAAAACTTCTTGGCAAAGGGTGCAATGATACAACACAAAAGTATGCATGTCCAACAAATGCTTCTGCAAATCATCCACCGAAGAAAATTGTTTGTCGCAGCTCTCACATACATAATGAGTGGAAGTTGTCATGTAATGTACAGTGAGATGTTGCAGAAGAGACTCCTGGGAATCAAAGTCTTCTTTACACTGAGGGCAAGACTGTTTCCTCAACAGCAACTCCAAATGCAACTTTAAATGAGTTTGAAAACTTTCGAAATTGGAGAACTTCAGATCACATTGATTACACGGGTATTCACCATTAGACACTGAGTTCACGCTAGCAGAAAGCCGTTGCCTTTTAGGGGAAGAGACTTCAACATCAGAAGAAACTGGACTCTGCTCTGCTTTTGACTTCTTATTGTGTGCCAGAGGAATGTTCTTGTGGTTTTCTTTAATATGCTTTGTAAGCTTCAGGATGGAGCCAAAAATGGGGGAGTTTGTGCAATAAGGACATGAATAAACTTCCATAAAAGATTGTGTTGGCTGAATGACAGGGGAATCCAATTTTGAATTTCCTACATTGCAGTGAGTCTGCTGAATATGCTCAGTCAAGGTTGCTTCAGTCAGAAAGCCCATGGAGCACTGGTTACAGAAGAAAGCGTTGTTGCCATCTTGAGGGGTAGCGTTTGGGCCACAGTGAGTAATACGGATGTGTTCTTGTAAGCTGTTGATATCTGCAAACATCTCTGGGCAGTAGTTACAGTGAAAGGCAGAAATGTTGCTAAACTGCATCATGGGGTAGGCATGGTTTTTGTGCACCTTCCTCACATGTTCATTCAAGTTGTACAGTGTAGGCATGGAATCAAGGCAGATCTGGCACGTGTGGCTTTGCTGAGGTTTGTCTGCGTGGATGGTCTTCAGGTGGATCTCCAGAACAGCAAGGCTGTTGAAGTCACGCTTCGAGCAGTACGGGCAGCTGTAAGTAACTTTAGACCAGTTCTGGCCTTCCTCTCTGTCCACAGATCTGATTTTCTTTTGTCCTCTCAAAGGTTTTAAGGTCGAATCTGGGGTGGAACCTCTTTCCACCGATGCGCTGGAGTCGGGTGTTGCGCTGCTCATGGACGCCACACTCCCCAAGACTGGGTCGGGGCTGATGCTGTGATTGCTGGAGTCAGGTTGTCTGTGGCTGTCCAAGTGGCAATAGACTTCCTCCACCGAAGAAAACTGCTCCGGGCACATAGGGCACTTGTGTTTTTTGTTGGCATGGGCTTGATGAATGTGTGAGAGCAGCGAGTTTTCGTCTGCAAATACTTCAGGGCAATGAATACACTGCAAATCTGCCTTCTCGGAAAGCTGTGGGTGGCGTGTCATTACGTGCTTCTCCAAATCTTCAGTCTGACTGAATGTCTCTTCACAGTAATCACACATAAAATCATCCTTCTTCACCTCTTTCTCAGACTTTGCCATATGTTCCTTGTTCTTTTTATGAGCTTGCATGTGACTCTGCAACGAGCTGGTAGATGAAAACCCACGTTTACACACAGTACACTTGAACGGTTTGCTGGAGCTGTGGGTTTTCAGGTGAATTTTGAGGTGGTCGCTGCGAGAGAACGCAGCCTCGCATTCGTGGCAATGGTACTTTTTATCCCCCGTGTGAAGCTTTATGTGTCGATCCCTACTTCTCTTGTGCTTAAAAAGCCGGCTACAGTAGGTGCATTTGAAAGGTAGTTTGTCACTGTGGATCTGCTCGTGCCTTTTAAGGTAGCTCAGGCGAATGAAGGACTTATCACAAAACTGACAGGGATACGGCAGGCCAGTCCCCCCTTCCTCCTCCCCGATGCCGAGATCACACCCATCTCCTATCATCTGAGTGGGTGATGCAACATCTTTGCTGGAGGGAGATGAAGCCACCCAGGAGAGTTGTGGGTCGTCATCACCATCTGTAATGGGAAAGCAGAAAGGAGATTAAAAACAATTCCCAGTGCATCTGTGAAATAAGGACAAAGCTCTCAACAACACTATGGGCTTCTGCTACTACGGCATTTAAAAAAAAAATCAACCAAAAAAAAACCTCTTGAATTTCAAAGGAGGTTTGAGAAAGAGAAATATACATAATTCACAAATAAGCCAACATACAGTATTCATAAAAACCATTTTTCTTTAGCAAGTTTAACACCTGCTCACCGTACTGTAAAGCAATAAACAACGAATAAAGAAAGCAAACACAATGTGCAATGAAGCAAGACAAACATTTCAAAAAGCTACAGTGTTAAGTGATCACCTGTGATTTTGTGGGCCTTTTTAAATGCTACATCTAGATGATTTTAAGTAATGTCGCCATTAAACAAAATCTTTCAGTTCTGCCTCAAAACTGTAACAGAATGAAAGGCTGCTCCAAAGCAGATTTGAACAAGTAGGTGAAATAAAAGCATCTGATCTGAGACAGCTCAAGAAAATCAGAAACGAGATTACACCATTACCACACTCATTCGTATGAAAGGTAACATGACCTGCTTGGTACAAAACCAAACAAACTAAAGAAGCCCAGAAATCACCGCTGGCGATCTCAAGACATCTCAAAAGAATCAACTTTAGGATAGACCAACAACAGCCCAGCCTCTGTTTGAATAACTATTTCCTTTGCTCAATATGAAGCTTTGGAAAATTACAATTTGATATTACCATAAAGAAACACAGCACCACCTCCAGCAGCAGAACAGTCATTTTAGGAAAAATACATAAAATGTTGGCAGCCTTCATAAACAGAATTGTTAACAAGAAACAGAAGAGAGCGAGTTCAAATATTCCAATAAATGCGGAGATGTTGAGTGAAGCAAAAATGCCACTAGTCTGATATAAAACTGAACCACGGAACGAAGCAAAAATAAAATTCACGTAAACGAGGAAAGGCGCTGACCACATATACATTTGGAGATTCAAAAAAGGAACCAGTTCTCCAGATACACTGTCCTTATAAAACATTTAATGTTCCTACTTCAGCTCTTACTAAAACAAACCAATAAAAAAATCCCCAACTGTGCGTGTAGGCTGCCACACGCACACTCGTCGTGCCTGCCAACTGCGGAGTCACCAGGCGGAGAAGAGCACACGTACAGTGGAGAAGCTCTCAGAGAAAGGCTCGGCTAATGAGGGCATCACCACCGTGAGAGGCTGGCTCCTGTGGCACTCTTTGCTTTGGCAAAGACCTTCTTTTTCATCCCAGGAAAAGGGACAGTGGAGCTACCTTGGAAAAGCTAAACCAAATAATGACACATCAAACAACTTTCTCCTGCACGACGGGGCTTTCTGTTTCCTGGGATGTGTGGGTCAGGCATCCGCTCCCCTCGCCCCACACTCCCCAGGGAGACCCGCTCCCCTGTTTAACTGACCCTCCTGCTCCAGAGCAATGCTTGACACCGAGAATATGATTCCCCCTGCTCTCAAAATGTGCCCCGGCAGCACCCATGCTTGTAAGATGCTCAAGATCTTTGTGCCCATCTAAATCCTTGAGCCCAGCCAACCCCAAACTGAAAACTTAGGCGACAAGCCCTGGTTTTTACATAAACTTTTCTCAGGCTTCATTCCCCCGACATTGAACCGGCCTCTCTCCGTGGCTGCAACAAAGCCTCCTGTTCCCAATTTAAGGCACCTCCACCGCCCGCCCGCCGCCGCGCAGATTCGCTCAGCCCCCAGAGAGCCCC
>NW_010413014.1:0-9789 GCF_000710305.1 Buceros rhinoceros silvestris | reverse complement strand
GGGGCGCCTTTGAAATGGGTCCTGGGAGACCCGCGTCGGCCGATAGCGCGTCCGAGCGCGGAGAGCAGAGCCGAGAGGGCTCTGCGAGGAGCGCCCGCAGGATGCACTTCGGTAAAAAGGCAACTCGGGAACAGAGGGAGTGCTCTTGGACCGGATGGGCGCCCACTGGCTTTTGAACGGATGCCGTTGGTGGTGCTTTGGTCTGCAGGAGGGATGACTGAGCTTCTGGCTTCTTCCTATCGGCTCTGTTGTGAGGGTCTTATTTCAGGATCTTAACCTGTTGCTGGCCCTGCCTTGATTGAGCTGCTTCTGTCCGCACCAAGGATGGTGTTTCTGAGAGCCTATGCAGCAGTGAGGCAGCTTTGCTTCTTTTTTACAGATCCTGACTTTTAGTTTGCATCCTAAGGTCAAATTAACCAATGTGAAAACGTACCAGTGCAGCATGTGCACATCAAACATTAGCATATGAAAAGGCAAACCTTTTGTAGGCTGATTGTTTGCACAGGTAGAGACACCTACCCTACCTGCCCGTAAAGCCCGACAGGAAGCGTAATAAATGTGCAAACACATGCAGTATTCACAGTCCAGTTCGGTGGTGCCTTGCTCTTCCTGGGTTTTGGAAAAGATCGGTCCTTCCGCTTACCACAGGCAGCTGCTGTGAGAGCGTTCTTCGAAATGTAAAAAGTTGTCCATAAACTGGAGGCTCTTACTTCATGTTTAAGGAGGAGGGAAAAATCATTCTGACCATGGCTTGAAGTCTAATGAAAGTCTAATAGTTGGAGGAGCTTAAGGAAAGTGGTGGATGGGACAGAGCCTTCTTAACTTCGTAATGAATTGTTTGCGGTTACCATTCAGGAGGAGGAAACTGTAGTGAGACTGAAGAAAAACTGGGAGCAAAGACGTTCAGTGATGATATGCAAAAAAACCAAGGAGTGGATTGATCCTGTGAACTTCCGTATGTCTTTGTAAGAAATTGTAAGAAACAAGTGGATCCGAAAGGTTTTAATCATGCTCCAGATGACAGCTGTGGCGCAGCGGAGGCCGGTTTGGGTATTACTGTGGCTCGAACGTTAACAGAGCAGTGTGAGGAGTAACGAAACAAGCAGGAGAACAAGAAATGTTGCCTCCTATGTCATGGATTTGTACACTTGCTTTGACGCTCTAGGAGGATCTTTTCTAAGCAATTTGACTGATTGTTCAAAGGGAAGAAAACTGGGACCTACCGTTTATGTTCCAGGCTGCCTGGCAGTAAAACCAAGCAGAATCGTGCACTGCGGGATTATAGCTGCCCAGGCACCCCTCACTACAGGAGTACCGGGGGTACAGGAACTCTGTGGAACGCGTTACTGACTTTCTTGGTACAGAAGAGGATGACAACCACAGGAGGGGAAGCTCTAGCTCTGCTAGACCTGACAGTAGGTGACAGGCATGGCTTTTTGAGAGCGTTAATGTGGAGGGTAGTTTGGATAGTAGCACTTGTCAGTCTGTGACCCCTTGTCTGTTGTTTCTGTTTGGCTGTTTTTACGCTTCACTTCAGCAAAGAGATTTTGGGAAAGTCAGCAAATTGATAGCCAGCATCTCACAGGAAACAAAGCTGGGGAACAGAAAACAGTGTGTGTGCCTTGAGAAAGGAAAGGATATAAACAATTAAAATTAACTTCAAGCTCTAGAAAAATTCTACAGTGCATAAACAGTCTGTTAGCATGAGAAAAATAACAGGCTTGCTATTTGTCTTCCAGGTGGATTTGTCAAGGACCAATACGACGCCTTCTACAAGAGGATCACAGCTTCGAGGGGGCGGGGGGTGGGAGTTGGGGAGGAAGGGGTCATATGTACAGGATCTTTAAGAACAGCGCTAGACAGGTCAGTCCAGCCTGGTTTAAGAAAAAATTTAGAGGATCTTTCAGGTTCCTTTCCAGACTGTTTTTCTGATTCTGTGATTATAAATGTTCACCCAAAGCCCAGTGAAATGACTCATTAACTCAGCTTTGAATTATGCTCTGTAAGCAGATATAAAAGGAAAGGGAAAATTCTTCCTTCCATGATAAAGCTGATGGCCAAAGCGGTGTTTTCAGGTTGCCTTGGCGAGTGACCAAGTAGAAGATCCTTAACTTAATGTCTGGTGGGGGGCTGGCCAGTCCACTGCACTTCTCCAGCCAGCACAGCCTGTGATTTCAGCAGAACGGCCTCTTTCGTGGTTCTTGCATAATTACACGTACGTTTGGTGGGAACCCAGCTCATACAAGGTCATTTGGCTATTCCCCTCTCCCCACACACCTGCAGAGCAGCACTGTAACCTCACTACAGGTCTCAGAGAGTTTGTAACTACCAGTCTTTCATGACCAGAGCTTTCATCGCTCTTTCCATCTGAAATTGTATAGGCCAGCTCTGACCTGTGGAGGCCATCTACCAGTGTGATGTGTAATATCTCAGGAATCGGTTTCTCTAATCCCATGCCATGCCCAGGCCTTTGACCTTCTCAAACAGCTGCAGAAACAGTGATCAACTCTGATCTGATTTCCTCAGCTTTCAGCACCAGTTCCATGGTTTGCGTTATCACTGTGGCTCTCTGCAGGTTCGTATAGGTCCTGGCTGATTTGGGGTTAGTGATGTTAGCAGGTCCTGTGATGAAACAGGTATGTGACTAAGGCTTACAGTAAGTAAATTCTTGTCAGTATTTTGTTTTACCCGAAACTGAAGTATTAACCTTGTGCATCAAGGTTGCATGGGGATTAAACACATGCAAAAACTGGACACCTTGTTCCTTCCTGCCCTGTCAGGTTTGTCCATAGCAACTTGTCAACACCTACTGCAGTAAGCACCATGCTGTTCACAAGGCTAAGCAGTACCTGGGCAGTATATCATCACTTAAGTAGTTAAACACGCTTACCTAAACACAGCCTGGTGAGAACTGCTACTCTTTACCCACGGAACCTTGAGGCACAGAGTCTGCCAAACTCATCAAGGAAGTCAATTTGCACGCAAATACTGTAAGTTCAGAGCTGGGCAGTCACACTCATGCAATTACACTCTTTTCCTAGGTCTAGGGAGAGTTTGCTCCTCAGCAACTGGTTGGAGGGTGTCATCCCTGCACATATGTGAGTGATGACCTGGCACTTCAAAAGAGCTGACAGAGACATTCAGTAAAGCAGTCTGTCATGGTCAAGTAGGCAATCGGTTGCCCTACGGAAACAGAGCCAATGCTGTTACAGAGCTGCAGTTCCTTTCTGCTGAATCCCATGAAGATAGAACTTTCACTCTGACTTCAAAGTAAACCATCTTCCTCTGCTTTCATTCTCAGGAGTAAATGCTTCCCTGCCTGATGTGCACTGAGATTGAAGAGGACGGCTGTAGGCAAGGTGATCAGGTTTGCGTTGCCTGTTTCATCATCACTTCGTACTCATGGAGGTTGTGTGGTTTTGACCATTACACTGAGAACTGTGAGCCAAAGAGAACAGCTGCTTTTATAGCAGTCATGGACCGTACATTACAGTATACAGACCAGTATAGCTGTGTACATTTCCTCCCCTCACCGCACCACCTGCCCCCTGGAATACTGCCTTACTTTAATTTTCATTTTCATTTTATCATTCATGAGTCTGGATCCTCTGCTCCTTGCAGTGCAGATTACAATCCAGCTGCCTCTAGTGCAAAATACTAGCACCAAAGCTCGTGTTCTTGAAATTCATTGGAGCCATCGCAGTTCATCTTCGTACTGCTTTCAGGCTATGAAGGACTTGATACAGTGCACAAAAGTTTTTCCTCTAACACAGTAAGAACTCATTCAGCAGGTTTGGACACATGACAGGCCACATCTATGTTATGTCTTATCATAGACATGAGGTGCTCACAGGATCCCCTGCGAAACAAGAAATCCGTTCGTCGTCCTGGTGCTGTTTCCTCATTAGTTGTTCCTCTCTTTGGTGGCAGGGAGACCCTTGCAGTATCTGCAGGAGATTAGCTTCAGTTCTCTTTTCAGTTCAAATCAACAGCAATGGGCTGTCCTTTCCATTACTGGGGAGCCCTTCTGAGCGAACTGAAGCACAAACCATTACTTTCCCTCTGAAATGTCTGAACATCACTGTTTTAAAGGAAGTGGCAGCTGCAGCAACGTGCTAGGCATTTCTTTTCTACAGCTGGGACTGACACAGCCACTGAGGAAGAGTGGGCTCGACCAAGCAAGTGTTTTGTTCACAGTATGTGCCGAGTTGCTCAGTTGTACCCTGTTTTGTGTAGTACTAATCTCATGAAGATTATAGCACACAGATGCTTCTGCTGCTTTTCTCGGGATGTGATTACCTGGGTCAAAACCAGAGCATGTCACTGTGCAATGCAGAAGATGCAAAGGCTCTGACAGCTGCGTCTGGGTTATTTGTAAGGAGTACTGTCAGAGTACTACTGCAGGAGGCAGCACGGAGAAGGGCTGTGCAAACACTTCTTTGCCTGGGCTAATATTTACAGCGCCACGCTCTGCTCTTTACAGGGCTAGAGACAGACAGCAGACACTCGCATCTCATATTAGCACCTGTACACTACAGAAATATTAACCTAATGCAAACAGGCAAGCAGAAGTTAATGTCTATATTCACAGAAAACCAAATATAAACCTCTTCCATTTCCTAGCATGAGTGCTGGTGCCCTAAACAGCCCTGGCTGCTCATTGCCAAAGAAGGGACAGGGGTTTGACACCCATAGCAGCTGCCCGTAGGATGATGCTTCAGTATCTGTGGTATTTGGCCACTTCTGGCTCAGACAGTTTTATGCTTTTGTTCCTATGAATAAAGCATTCAAAGCTGCTCTTGTATTATAGCCTCGGTGTGCTTCAGAGCAGGAAGATCAGAGATGTTTAGGTGTCTGTCTGGATAGGTACAAAGCTCAATGGAGACACTTGACCTGGTGAGGGTAACTGTAAGTCATCTCACAGGAAGGACGAACTAAATTTGTGAAGATAATAATTTAGGGTGAGCAATTGACATGCTGAACAGCAGAGCTTCAGTCCAGAGGAACTTTGAGAAATGAGAGGACTGGGTCAACAGGCACCTTGTGAAGTTTAGGAAGGAGAGTTGAGTTCTGTAACAGAGCAGCCACCCCATGCATCTGTTGGCTGGGGGACTGACTGGCTGAGGAGCAGCCCCGCTGAAAGGACCCGGAAGTTGCCATGGATACCAGTAGGCTCTGATCCTGAATAAGACAACCCACACATCACAATGTATTAGGAAGAACATGGACAGAGACTGAAGGAAGTTATTCCTGTCATAGCAGTGGTGTGCCCACACCTGAACTGCTGTGTGCGGCTCCCTACCTTTGAAGTTCAAGACAGATGTGGAGGAACTAGAAAGGGTCCTGTGGAGGGCTTCCAAGATGGTAGCCAGTGACCTACAAAGAGTTTACAGAGCTGGGCTTGTTTGCTTGGCAAAGAGAAGTTTCAGAAGTGAACTATTATCAGCCTATTAGCAGCTACTTGAAGGAGACTGCAAAGGCAACAAACCCAAAATGGTGTTGGCAAAGGCAGGAGACATAAGAAGTGATGATGGCCACAGTTTCTAGCTTGGGTTGTTCAGGCTGGATGCTATGAAAAACTTTTTCACTAAGAAGTCGGTCCAGTGCTAGAACAGGTTATCCAGAGACATGTTGGAGTCTGTATCCAAACTTGTAGAAGAAATGGACTTGCTCTTGTGTTGGTGGTAGTACTGCCTAGCACACAGGTTTTGGATTAGAGGCTCTGTCAGTCCTGTCCCACCAGCGAGTTAGGACAGTGGTTACTGTGCACGTGCTTGGGTGACAGATTCAGAAGCAATTCAAGTCATGAGCAGCTCAGAAGAAAAATTATTTGTTAAACAAAAGCCAAAATATTTCTTCAGGAGAAGAGGAGCTCCTTAGAACAGCACTGCTCTATTACCTTAGTCAAAATTTTTTCAGAGACAAGAACACAGAAAAAGCAAGTAGCTTTAATAATGCATTACACTAGATTTTTATTCAAAGACATTTAAGTGATGCACTGTGAGCCCATCGTTCTGATCCTGGTATATCCATGATGCCTATCGTCAAGCAGCTACTTGCTCTCTCCTCGTCTCAAGGGAAGCTAAGTTAGCATGTGGGACAGTGGATCTGGCAGTGGCAAGAGAGACCCAGGCCTTAAGGGGAGCAGCTGTTCAGGGGCACATACTGTACAGAACATGGTAACAGAAGAACAGTGGGACCAAACCCGAGATTTTACTGTTGCTGCAGGTTGGCAAGGTACTGAAACAGGAATGAGAGCAATCGAGTTACAGACCGTGTATTAGATTGTTTCCACTGGATTCAGTAGCAGCCCTACAGCTGCTTTCTGCAGTGAACACAACAGGGTTACCATTCATTCAAGCCCTGAGACAGGGGACTCCAAGGCATGCTAGGCAGCAAAGATCAGTGGTCCCACTGTGCTGCCACCTCCACCACCTTCCAGTGCTCTGGAAGACGGCAGGTTTTTATTTCCATCACTCCTGTACCTTTTCTCCTCTTTGCTTGTAAAAGAGATGGACGCATGGCAGGGCAGCGGCGCAGGGGCTGTTTACTCTGCATCTTATCATCAGCATTAGGTGCTTTAGAGACTACCAGGAAAGACCCGGGTACGAGCCGCTCCCACATGGCAGGACTTTGGACCACAGCACAGAGCTGTTGTGTCCAGATGGACGAGGCTTTCTCTACTAGTTCTGCCCCTGGCAACGAGGCTTCTACGATTTCCAATGTCTGTCTGTCCTCAGAAAACCGCCCTCTTCCCTCCTATCCCTCCTGTTCTTTTTAAGCATCCAACAAAGTACTCGCCTTAAGAGCTGTCACTGAGATCCTGTTGACAGTCCAGGAGGACACCTCACCGCACTCGGAGGTTTTCAGTGAGGTTTTCATAGAGGTGAAGGTCAGTCAGCATAAACGCAAAGGGAGATGCCACGTGCCATAGGCAGCTGTGCTCCAGAACAGCACGGCTGTTTGGCTAGCAGGGGGAAGGGAAGGCTGGCTCTCAGACTCCACACGCAAGCCAGATGGGTGAAGCTGTCCAATTTTTCTTTAGTAGCAGGATATAGACACTGTTGTGATTTTTTTTTTAAACTAACTCAGGCTGAAGGGAAGCTGTGCCAATAGCTGAGGCATTGCCACAAGTGTGCTCACGCATCTCTTCCACCCCAGTGGCCCAGATCATTTGTAATAAACTGGACGATGTTCTAGCTCGACCCCCAGGGCCCCGCTCAGCGGTAGGTCTCACGGCAGCTGGGGAGGAAGGATAGCTGGGGTAACAGAGAGAGCACAGCACCAACTCTTCCGGATGAACACATGTACACAGAGGGACTACCGTAGCCCTCCTAATGCCTGGAGGTGAGGAACCTCCCCTCCCGCAGGCCCAGGCAGGCTCAGGAACATCAGATACTCTGTAGGACTCTGCAGTTCCTGCTTGTGCCGCCTCTGGGGACACACCTGTCCCGATCCCCTTTCCTGGGATGCGCCGCGTCAGCAGGGCCGTGGCTGCTGGAGGCTGTAGCAGTGGTCCCTGGTGCTGCAGGAGTGCCACCTGGTGGGACCCGGCTCCCCACCGTGCCCAGGGGCCCTGGCAGAGCCCGCGGGGGCAGGAGCGGCTTCCGCTGGGCTTATCATCGCCTCCGAAGGACCTGCAGGAAAGGTCACGGGAGCTTTAGGCTCTCTCACTCTCAGGCAGGTTTTGTTAGAGAAGAGCTGCTAAATGAATAGGGACGTATCTTCTGAGAATCATAGCCTTCAGGAAGAGCCACCCTCAGCTGCTCCACAGGAGGACATAAAAACTTCCAAAAGGGAGAATTCGAGTAGCCTTCCCTCGTGGGAAGCTTATGGAAAGGAAGATTTTCCAGCAGTGGTTCCGGTTTCCAGCGATCTGCCACTCAAGGATTTCCCAAATTGGAGGTGTGTAGCAGTCCAGTCCTGAGTGGGCTTTTCTTCTGTGAATGTGATAGGTGGGTGGGGTGTTTTTGTTTGTTTTTTGATCATTGTAAACTGTTCAACTAACTGCGATGGGGAATATAAGTAATTGCTCGATACTTGTTTGGCACCTGCCAGTTCCATTTGGTAATTGTTCTTGTTCTCCATTCACCCCTTCCAGAGTTCAGGGGTCTGTAGAACTCTCTCTGCTCTGCTCCACTGTCTTTTCCAAACTTACTTTCACCGCTTTCCGTAAGAGCGGCTTCACAGCTTTCCTCATTCTCATTGCCTTCTGTAGTGCTGTGAGCGTGGTCCTGCATGTAGCAGAAGGCAATTGGACAGCTTCACACCTACCCTTATCCTTATACCTGCTTTCTGCATTGTTGGCAAGCTGACCTTTGGGAGGACAGCTGTGGGGGAAGAATGGTTCTTCTGTCATCTTGTACCTGCTACAGAGCCTTCACAGGCAGCTGGAGGTAGCAAACCTTTGCCCACTGACTTAGTGGTCTTTGGGTCAGGTTCTGCTCTTGCAGAGAAATAGAGCGGGAAGGGACAGGTGAGGTCCTCTGGTCTATCCTCCTCTCCCAAGGAAGATCCGGAGTTCTCCTGTTGTCATCCTAAGATACTCTCACTCTGTAAAAACAGCGGCTGGGTCAAACGAAGATCTCTCTACCCAATACACTGTTTCTGAGGTACCTTAAAAAGAGTTCTTGTTCTCAACACTTCCCTTTATGGTTTTTGTTTGTTTAACCTATGCACTTATTTGAATTCTTCCTAGCTGATGTGAGCTCCCCACATTTCTGGATAGCTCATGTTTTAAGCACTGCCTGTGGTTCACCCTTAGGGATGATGTTCGGCAGTGGATGCCTTAGGAAGCATAAAAGACAGTGTATGTGACGATACCACCCTAAAAAGCCACGTAGTATTAATTACAAAGACCTTGACAAGGAGTTCAATCTAGGTGATTCCCTGGCTTGACTACGGTATCACACGAAGCAGCTTCAGAGGCTCGCTGGAGTGCAAACGGGTGATCTTTCCTGCTGCTCCCTTACCTGTAACAGCTGGTACTTTGAGAGAGAAAATACATTAATTCTTGACAAACTGTGGGAGATGAGAGCAGTCTTACTGATTTCCACAAACAGCGTACACACAGCAGATTATTGTTTCCTAAAGTACAGGCAAGTTCATTGGTTCATAATCCTTAGCCCATCTTCTTGTCTCTTTCAATAGAGCACGTTTTGGCCTCTTTCATGCTCCTGCTATCTGACTCCCGCTTCATGAATGTGTCATCATTCCATCCAGTTCATGAAATGCGGTGATATATTTAAGGGTCATCAGACCCAGCGAGCCTGACAATACCACGTTTTTCTAAGCACTTCCTACACTTTTGTTGTCTGTATATTTGGCAGATGTTCTTACCTTGCTGTTGTTTAACTGCCCTAGTCACCAGCTCACAGATCCCACTATCCCCGTGTTGCCTTTTGCTCAGCAAACCCCAGCGCACGGCGGGAGAACGGCACGCAGGCTTGTGAACACCAGCAGTGGTGCATCTGAGCGGTATTCGGGAGTTAATGAGGAAAAGGGCCGTGTTAAAGCAGCTCAGCTGTACGGACTTTGGATCAGGTAAATGGCTAAATTTGTTCTTCAATAAACTGTACAGCACTTGCTTAGCGATGTGTCCTGCCCCGTGCTGCCCTAATTTATGGTGTGGATTCTGAGGCTGAGTAACTTTTTCTCCCGTGCCTGCGCTGATCCTAAAGTTGGCGGATTCTCGGATGTGGTACAGGATCCGCTTCTGAGGGCGTAACGGTTGTCCGTGAGCATCTTTGGAGCTGAAGACACTGTGACCAACCTCCCTAGTGCCGGGGC
>NW_010413013.1:331-3013 GCF_000710305.1 Buceros rhinoceros silvestris | reverse complement strand
CGCCCTCTTCCCGCCTGCGCCTTCCAGGGCGCTGCTGCCCGGAGGGGATCCGGGTCTTCCTGGGGAGATGGAGGGTCACCTGGAGCAGAAGACACACAGCTAGGTTCGTCGTCACCTCCCCTCCCCCCAAGCTGTCCAGAGTGTATCTGTGCGGGTGTCAGGGAGAGAGAGAGCTGCTCCAGGCATCTCACTGCTTTCCTAAGCACCAACCCGCTGCGGCTTTTTTCAAATGCTATTATTAAAACAACATTTAGGGAGTGTGCATATTTGTACAGTTAAAAGGCATGGCTGATGCCTCTCAGCCAAGAAGGTCGGATCAGGGTAGCAGCCCTCTGCCCTAAAAGGTGGAGGAAGCGGAGAGAGTGGGTGGCCTGAAGTTTAACTAAGTCTCTTTTAAAAAAGAAAGAAGATAAAGGCACTGGCAGGCTGACACAATGGTGAAGCCGCCCTGACCCAACAATTAATCGTGGGAAGAGAATGTGACCAGATAGGGTGGGAAGCCTGTTCCCCGGTGAATTGGGGGAATAGAAGGAAGAGGGGGAGGGATCATGGGCCCCAGGCCTGCTACATCTTCTACCAGTGGCTATCTTCTAGACAGGTGAAATATAGCCCTCCTCCATCCCTTCCCCTTTTCTCCAAGGCCCAAATACTGCAAGAGGATGCTGTGGTCCCCAAGTATCCCAGTGCCATGCAAACCTGCTGCATCAGTAACCATTTTTATGACAGGCTTGCCTCTGCAGTCCCTGGGCATGGACCGTGAAGTATGAGGGTACCCCAGATGGTGAAGGGTCAGCTCCTGGGCTCTGAGCTGAGGACATTTGTGAGATTGGCATGGGACCAAGGTTCGAAAATCACATGCAGCTCATAGGCAGTTGCTGCGAGACACTTTTAAAGATGAGGTGCTGCCAGGCAGATGCAGCTGTGGAGACTTGGCTGTCCCCAGGTAGTGGGTGGTGCACCCAGTTGTGTTCTACAGTCACACCTGAAATTGCTACAGCACACTGCTGGGACATGCAATGCCCTAACACTCCCTTGTGCCCACTCATCAATTTCCCATGCTGAGAAAAGGCTGAGTGTTGCCCCTGTTTCATCCCTGTCTGATATAAAAGCAGAAGTGAGGGCTCTGAGGCCCATGAAACCACACCAGTCCCAACCCCTGATCACTGTCACCCAGTGAGAGGTGCCTCTGCTTCTGTTTGCAGTACATGACAAGTGTTCCCTGGTGGTGCAAAACCAGATAGAGGATCAGATTCCCTTGTTTAAATTAATTGACTTCAACTAGGTGCTTTGAAACTGGTGATTTTCTTTCAAAAATAGCTAAGAAAAGGTGTCCAGAGAGAGAACATGCTTTCACCAAGGAAATCTGAGTTGCTTTAATAAACCTTCTTCTAATTTCCACTATCTCCCCGACCTACTGTATTGTCTTGCCCAGAAATTTACTCCTTCAAATAGGAAACCAGTCTGTGATGGAGTTAATCATTAAACCATGTGGGAACATGTTTTAGACAGGGCACCAAAGCCACTCTAACCAATCAGCACAGACCAGTCATTTCTGTTGTATTCTTTACTGGTATTTTAATGAAAAGGAAGTAGCTCTAATGCAATCCTTTTGGAGATATCAACACTTCCCGCTGTTTGATGCAAGGGAAGGAACCGAGCTGAATTTAGGCAATTAAGGTTAATTCCAGGAGGGTTGTGTGCATAGAGTCACATGTGAACTCAACCAGCCACTCGTCCTTGTGGAAAGAACCAGAACTAGACCAAGTTTTCCATCTAGGATTACATGTAGCCTGTCCTACACATGCATGACAAATGCCTGTTGCCACTTACAAAGGAGTCAAACACACTCTTGCGTATTTTCATGGAGACTGCAGTCTCTTTTCTTTTCTGGCATGTAAAGTCAAGATTTCATCATCTCAGGGCTTCACACTGTCCAGATCCATCTGATTTCTAGGAAAAGAGTGTTAGTCTCACATTCATTCCTCTTACATTTACACAAAATCATGACTTGGAAAACAGCATCATTTTGCACCATGCATTAAAATATACTGTGATGGGCATGCTGTAATTTGCACACATCTCTGCTATTAACATCAGCATTAATTAATAGGCTTGGGGGATTCTATCTTGGCCCTGGGTGAGGGTCAATGCCACCACAGAGGTGGCCTAGACATGGCAGGTGGGAAGGCCCCAGCCTGCAGGACATCTCTCAGGGTTAAGGTCGGGAGAGTGGGAGACACTTGGGATGGGCAGCATTTATCCCTATTCCCGGCTGCTTCGGGGGAGAGGAAGGAAAAGGGAGGAGGGCCTTTGGCACACGCCTTGCCTGGGGTTGGCAGGGCTGGAGAGAGCCCAATACACGAATAAACTACCCTCCTTCCCTGCCCCAACAATCCTTAGGCACTAAAGTAGACCCAAATTACAAAAGCCTGTTCTGTGCATCAACAACAACAAAAAAAGCTCCCTATTCTCCCCTGACTTTGTTCTTTTGATTTTTTATAGATCAAAGGCAGGATAGAGAAAAAAAAATTGGCAGGCGAAGATAGACATTGTTCTAGTGACAAGATGAGGGTCCCGAAAAGAGAATGCTTGCTCCATCGGAAGTGGCTGCGTGGCAAAGGGAGAAACCTCACTTTTCAAGCCCCTTTGCGAGGCATTGTCTTTGGGGCTGGCGCTGCTGCC
>NW_010413013.1:0-244 GCF_000710305.1 Buceros rhinoceros silvestris | reverse complement strand
GGCCGGCGTGGCAAAGGAAGAACCCTCTCTTTTCAAGCCCCTTTGCGAGGCATTGTCTTGGGGGCTGGCGCTGCTGCCATACAGTAGGGTCCCCATGGCAACGCAACCTGCTGCTGCTGCTGCCCTTCTTCCAGAGTTGAAGGCACTGAAAGGCAGCTGAAGTGACTGGGCTTAAAGAGCAACAGAATAAACAATATTTTGATTCATTGGGAGAAGAGAGAGAGGCTCCCGCCCCCCCACCCCC
>NW_010413012.1:14827-15069 GCF_000710305.1 Buceros rhinoceros silvestris | reverse complement strand
GTGTGGGTTCAGCAACCCTCCTGCAGCGCCTGTACAGAAGACAGGGGATTGCTCCCCGCTGCTCCATGTCCGCATCGCCCTCTTTAGCTTTCGTCATTCCTTCAGGCCTGTGCAGTGTCTCCTTATCGTCAGGTAGTTTGTCTGTCTCTCGGTACAGGTCTGCAGGTGTGTCAGGGCAGGTCACCCCGCGGCAGTGTGAACGGTACAGTGAGAGCAGGCCTGGCGCGGTTCTGCCCGGGAGT
>NW_010413012.1:0-14637 GCF_000710305.1 Buceros rhinoceros silvestris | reverse complement strand
AAGTACCTGAAGTGAGGGAGCAAAGAGGACGGAGCCAGGCCCTTTCCGGTGGTGCCCAGTGACAGGACCAGAGGCAGCGGGCACACACTGAAACACAGGAGCCTCCCTCTGAACAGCAGGAAACACACTTTCAGGGTGAGGATGACGGAGCACTGGCCACCATTCTCCACCCTGGAGATACTCAAAAGCCACCTGGACATGGTGCTGAACAAATAGCTCTGGGTGACCCTGCTCGAGCAGGGGAGTTGGACCAGATGACCTCCAGAGGCCCTTTCTCAGCTCAACCGTGCTGTGATTCCATGTTACTTTTCAATTTTGACTGCAGTGTAAGTTCTCACCTACACCTTCCTCCCCTTTACTGGAGTTACTTTCCTCAGCTGTACATACAGAAATGTTTGAGGTCTTTGTTGGCAAAGTGACAAGTTCCTCTGACTTCAGTGTTCAAGTCTCTTCTTCTAGTGATAGAGTTTACAAGCAGCAAATGTTGCAGTTGCTTCGCTTTTGGGCTGTTCAGTATGTAGATACACATCCTCCTTCTCCAGCAATAAAAATGAACTGGCTGTTCCTTACCTTCCATTACCTGGTGAGGACCTCCCCTTCACTCAGTGCTTTGTGGATATGGCATGTTGGATACATCAAATGATCCCCAGGGTTGTCCAGCTCTTTGGAAAAGCCAACTACCATATCATGAGTTTATTGACCGAGAAATAGGTCGAGACCTTACATCAGAATTCAAAAGTATCTGATTCTGGCCTATGGTAGATGTGTCTTTTTCTTATCTGCTTTTTGCTGAAAGATGACACATTATTGCACATCTTGATGCAACTATTTCACTTTTTTTTCTTCTTCTGTCCCCGTCCGTAGGAGAACTAGTAACTTCCTAACATCTGCATTGGATAAACTGTGGGAGTTATTCACTGAACACTGAGCATTGCTGTTCCACGGCGTTTTACTGTCGGTATGCCACAGTTAGCTGGGTGGTGTCTGTATGCCTGACCGAGTGAGAGCTGGAATCTGCTTTGATCCTAATCTAGCTGCTGTCTAGACTGAGACAATGGAAACTATCCCATCAGTCCTTTAGTGGAAAATCCATACGGGAGAAAATGGGAGTAGCCAAATCACTAAAATTAGTATCATCCTGTTCTTTTAGACAGTTCACGCTCGGCTTTAAATAACTTTTAAAAGGAAAGGAACATTTTATATGGTTTTGTGTAGATTTGAATAAAACTCTTTGCACACCCTTTGAGTCCTTTTTGTCAGGAAGTTTATTCTCTCTGCAAATAAAGGAATATGATTGCTCTAACTTTTGCATTATGCGAGCCAAAGTTGTCTGCAATCCTGTTCTTGAACTGTATTATTTTGAAATTGAAGGACTCACAGTATATTTACTTCGTTGTAAGGAAATGTGTGTACACTTACATACACAACACTATGCTATATTTATTTACACCATTTATAGTGCAGCTTTGCTGCCTAAAATGCTTATAGAAGATAATTCTTGAACAGCAGCCAAGTTACAAAGTATCGTGGGAAAAGGATGTGACATGCAGGACAGATAAATGGGACCATGATAGATGAGGTCTAGAGAAATCTCAAGGGGGTTTTGTCGTTGTACCAGGAACATTTGGCTTGAAAAAATATGGGATCAATAGGTTACTATTAATAGATTACTAAACTCACTGGAGTTTAGGGTAAGGAAGATAATTAGAGAAGAAAGGGGATGACTTTGGTGAGTGAACTGAGCAGGAGATGAGGGAAAAAAAAAGACAGAGAAGGTTAAGAAGCAAAAAGCATAGAGAATATTGTTGAAATCCTGCAGGAAAAACTGGGAATTAGAGGGAGATCAGCAATCAATGGAACACTGAAAATTTAGAAGACAAATTCCCATACGTGGCTTCAAAGGCTCCTTCCAGCCCATATTGTGTAGGAAGATTTAATGATCCTGCTGACCCAGCTAGTTCCTTGTTTGAACCTTGAAGACTCAGCGAGGAGAAGATGCGAGCTGTGCCCCATGGCCTGCTGAAGGCCCCTTTTCAGAGCTCTTTTGTCCTTGCAAGATTTTCACTCTGTTTGTGCGGCTTGTCCATTCTTCTTATCCCGTGTGAAGGACAGGGAAAAGGACTTGTTTGTAACTGCCTAATTTATACAGCGTGGACTTGTTTTTACTGGAATGTGTGGAATTTTGCCTTAACAGAAATAATCTCTTTCGAATAATTTCCTGTCTAAGATTCATTAACATTGTAAACAGAATAGGAAGGTTGGTTTCAATACACGTAGGTGTAAATAAAGTACTTAGAATATTGAAGTTCTTTTTGCACATCTTTGCTATTATACAGTGAACAGGATGTCTGTGACACCGTGCTGAGGGGACTTCCCAGCAGTGCCCAGCTGGGCATGAATGGTCATCAGAAGGATCAGACTAAAAGTGTAGACAGTGGAAAAGAAGAAAATAAGAAAGACAGGAGGGAAAAAGGAAGAAAGCAAGCAAGAGAAGAGCTTGAACAAAATAATGAACTGTAGAAGAAGGTGGAAGAACATTTTGAGCTGGCCAAAGCTTTGGAGCTATCTTTGGTGATGAGATGATAATGCAGCCTGCATCAAGAGCTTGTGAGGGGGAGGGAAGGAGTTACAACTTATGAAAAGCCAAGAAGCTGCAGGGGAAAAGGCTCTACGCAGCGACAGAAGCGTTTGTCTTCTCAGCGGGTTTGTACCACCCTACCTGTGTCAGAACCTTCCTAAAGATACAGCCCGGGTCTTTCAGGTCGTGAATGAAACGAGTGATACAGTTGTCATTAATCACAGTTAAATGCAAAGTGGTGATAAACGTGTGGTGCAGTAATATAGCGCGTAACTAGAAACAGAGAAAATTGCACACGCTCTGGTACACTTTGGGGATTTTTTTACATGCTTTGCAGTTTTTGCAAGTCACAACGTGAAGTGCAACCTGAATTAAAAACATCGTTGTGATGGCCTTAATACTGTGGACTCTGGCAGCAGAACTGATCCTGCATTAACGCTTCACTTTTCCAAATAGCTTTAGTTTTTAGAACATCTTGAACTGATCCTTGGAGGGTTTTATGTGGGTTGGAGATTGAAATTTTTTTTTTTTTTTTACATGTTTTCCATTCTTTTTATTATAGAGACACCTGGTGGCCCTTGGGTGTATATACAAACCCTTACATTTTCCCCACCAAAAAAAAAAAAACCCCAAACAAAAAAAACCCCAACAAAAAAAAAAAAAGCACCTTTTTTCACATTGTTTTGCATGTATTTACAAAACCTTATTTTCCTTTTTTTTTTTTATCTGGGTTTACTTTGAAATTTGCTCTATCATTTTTAATATATCACTTATATTTAAAGCCCCTACATTATGATGCTACAGCATTTAAAGATTAAATGGAGAATATTGGCGTGCTCTCCAGGATGTACTAGATACTGATTCTCATGGTTGATCATGGGTATTTTTCTTGCATCTTCCCTATCAGAGCTATATGTGGAGGAGAGATTTGGGACTATTATGGGCTAAGTGAAGTAAGAATATATTTGTTTCAATATTTAATGTTAGCATAATCCATATTTGGTTTTCATGTTTTCAGCATTCAGTTTGTTTTGTTTCTGATTTGTCTGTTTTGAGATTGCAGTGATGATCAGAATGTTATGTCAGAACCAGTTTAATGCCCAGATTAACGTGTTCGTACATAAAGGAAGGGCCTCCTACAGCCGAAGCACTGACAAGAACGGGACTGTGCTGCCACAGAAAAGTTTTAATAATGCTCCATGCTTATGGCATTCTATAAATAACAGGCAATTATGGGTAATTACACTCTATACTGGTAATTACATGGGATACTAAGGTTAGCTCTCTTCTCACAGCGCACCCAGGCTGTCAGGCAGGCAGAGTCAATCAGATCCTGGAGCAACACCTCGCGTGTTGCAGCAGCCTCTTCCAGTGTCCATCCCTGTAGCCCTCCTGCCATAGCAGCTCCTGACACCCACCCAGAGCAGGGCCCCGTTTGCACAGCTCCACCAGGGACAAGAGCTCCGCGGAATGCAGCTGGGCACGGCCATAAGCAGCTGCAAGCAGGTGGAGAGGCGCTGCTGTCCAGCCATGGCCGTAACCTGCAGCTACGGTGGGCTTTTAGGTAAAAATTGCCTCGTTCACGCTTTCCACAGTGGCTGATACTGCAAAGTCATCCCTAAACCCTGGGCATCTGTATTTTACTCCGGGTGGAGGTGGCTGGAAGTCAAACTGAAGTTTTGCAGCTAACGTGAGCACTGTTGACTTCAGGGAAATGCAAGTGATGTGGGAACAGCCTTACCCACATTTAGAATGGGGTTTTAGAGCTCTTACCTTAGTGAAACAAAAGCAGCATTGTAGTTATTTGTATTGGAAATTGTTTTTGTTCCGTCTGAATTGTGGTTTTTTTTTCATTTCAGTTATCAGATCTGTGCCTGTGATGTCATTTGCAGTCTTTAAGAGCTAATTAATACAGTGTCTTTTTTTTCTATAAGAAAAGTTTACAGACACTTTGAAGTGATTTTTCTGCAACACTTAAAATTGTCTTTTAATTGAGGAGTGGTTTTCGCATCTGAGTTTCTGTTACACTGAGTGCAGACATTTCCTCTCTGTTGCAATGCTGATTTGATAGAGTTTGAAACTCCAAGGGAATAATTCATACAAAAGAAATGCTTGAAACTCTAGGGAGCTGTCCTATGCAAAGCTTGTATTTGGCTTTATTACACTTTAATTTCCACTCTTTTTCTGGCTGCCAGAAAACTTGCCCATCCCTCTGATTATAGGAACCAGAACCATGGTATTTTGGGGAGATCTGGAGGAAATGGAAACAGATATTTAACAGTATTTTCTCGCCGACTTAGCCGCATCATTTCCTAGCAAAAATATTCAGCATATAGGGGTAAAGAGCAAAAGAGAGAAAGAAAATATGCTTTAAGTTAATGTTAGTTAACATAGCTGGTGGTGTAATTTAAGTCAAAACACATTAGTAACAGTGTGGTCAGATAAATTTAGAAGTATTCTTGGCGTGCAGCAGATGCCTCCTGGCAACTAGGACCCTTGTAGTTTGAGTCAGTAGATCAGCAAAAAGTTGAAATGACACACACAGAGAGTTATTAGTGAATTCTTAAGGACCTGATTCAAAGTAATTAAAACATCTTCTACATCTTGGTGCTTTTTAAACCTGGCCTAGAAAAATGAATGCCTGTATTTGCAAGTTTTGTTTTTCTTTAACAGAGGAAGATGGTTGCAGCCAAGGAAATAATGCTTTGGGGATTTACGTCAACTCGTTTGGCAAGAAGTTCTTCTTTAACTTGATGGAACTGTGTAGAATCCAGGATTGGAGAGCGAGCTTCCATTATGGTCACTCACTCATGTAGTAAGGGAAAGGCTCCCAGTGGTACGGAGTGAATGACCTACGTGTCCTATATGCTCTGAACCCACACCAGATGTAAAGTTAGACCAGAATATGCTTTCCCATTAGTTTTTATCAGTTTAGGAAAAATAGTTTTGCTGCTTGTTAGCACTAGTGAATAATGTTTCCCATTTCAGACTTTTCGGTTAGGTCAGTATTCGACATACCAGAGTTACTAATATGATGGTTCCTTGCTGATGAAAGATGTTACATAGCTTTTCTCTGTCATCCTGATGACTCCCTGATTGGACAGTGTCACGTAAGTGATGACACTTGCATGTCAAAAAATTGCAAATCTGGAGGTGGAGGAGGAGCCATCCTCTGAGTGCCAGAAGTCACCAGCTTCCACCTTCACCTTCCTGGCAGGCTCCATTTTCACTCCCAATAAGCACAGACTGTACCTGCACCCCCTTCCTTACTGTTGAGGCTCAGATTCTTGAAGCTGCAGCATTTTTGGAGAAGTTCCAGTTGTTAAATGATTTTCTAAGTGACTATCATGTCCATCAGCTCTGGGCACGGGGGTTCCTCCTGCCTGGCCGCTGGCGCCCAGCCCCGTATGCCCATTCCAGGCCGATGGCTGTGGCTGCTGTTTGCATGTTCAACCACAGCAAAGCCGCATGTGTATCCCCAAGACACATGGAGATGCACGAAGGACACTGACATGCCTGGCTACACAGACTGCCACAGCAAGGTGCTGCCTTCAACAGCACCCACATACAGGACTCCAGAAAGCCCAAGTATGGGCAGGCAAGTCTCCTTTCCTCTTTTGGAGATGGGGAAACTGAGACGTGTTAAAAAGACAAAGGGAGGTGTCTATATGCGCAGCAGCTTTAAAAGGTAACCCAGAATCCTGTAAGAAAACCATCTCAAAAGGCAAAAGGAATGCCTGGAGTGCAAAATCACTAACTCTAACATTATATAGAACATATAGAAATATCCTACTTTGGTCAGGGAAAGACAAACACAAATGAACCAGGGGTGTCGTACGTGAAGGGAAGGAATCTACAAACACAACGGCAAAGGTCTTTTCTCCCTTGATAACTCAACTGCTTTGAAAATAGTCCTAGCATATGTCTAGAACTTACCTATATTGTCCCTCAAAATTAGTGACAAATACTTCTGAAGTGTAAAGACTACATTTTCTAGTTTAAAATAGTGCATTTTGCTGTCTGACTTCATCCTTATTGCACCTACTTTGTAACAAGGACATCTAGCTTGTGAAAAGTCCAGCTAATAAAAATGTTATTTTATATAATATTTCATCTGAAGAAATTGCTTATGCCTGTGCAATCAAGGTGAGAGCTTTAGCAGCTAAGTAGCTAGTAGAATTTTCTAATTATTCAATTGTTAGATATTGTATGCACTATAGGGTGAATAATGAGGTCTAATAGTTTTCATTTTTAATAAATTTGCTTAGAATATATATCCAGCAATTGTATTTTATGTGCCCAATTTAATTTTCATAATTACTCATCAGTAAGCAAATTTACATAAATATCAAATCTATTGACATTAAATGTAATAAGCATTTGTGTTAGAAGTTGTATTTTAATTTTAATTGAACTCACCAGGCAAAGCAGACTGTTACTATTCAGAATTAACTCTGTGCTCAGAACGCAGAGTAGAATTTGCATAGATGTAATTTTCCAGTTATGTAAAGGATAAATGGACTGAAATATCTTGAAGGAAACTATCGTAACCAAAAACAATGAAAGAAAAAAATTTAAATTTTTTTTATTTAAATAGTTTACTAGAAACTATTATCCTGATACTGTGAAAAATCTGATTTTGCCCCTCACTAGGCCAAATTTCACATATTTGGAAAACGTATCATCACCAGACACTATGCGACATCTGCAGGAGAATTGGGACAAAACATAGTTACAGTTGTTCCGTGACTTCCTTATTCTTTCTTTGGGAACACCATGCTTAAATTTTTCTACCATTAATATAGAAAATTATTTTGCTATTCCAGGTTAAGATCCTTATCAGATTAAATGCAAGTAAAAATAACTTCTTAATGCTGACCGCTGGGATTTTAGTACCTAGAAATCTCAATAACCACACAAGAATAACCCCGTTTCAATTATGCGTATGATGGCCACTACCCTTCTTGACTTTGAGTAGGTTGTTACTCTTGGTCTGCACATGTCCCTGTATCCCCAGAAATCCTCAGTATTTTCTTTCTTCTCCTTCTAATGGAGGGTTTTTACAGACATACTGCAGCATGGGCTGTAATATGCTTGCATGGTGAAAAAACAACTAAAATTAAATACATTTTTGTTTAATAAGAACAATGTTACAGTGTTTTAGATGGATGTGGAAGCGAATTTTTATTTGTTTGCAGTGAATCTGACATTTCTGCATCTTGAAGTGCCCTTTGACAAAGAGGACGATAAATTCCCAGGGTTTTTTTCTCTAAGTGAAATAGTTTCTAAATTGTGGATAATAGCAAACATCTGCAGAGCTCTATTTGTAGAGCCAACAGGACGCAAGTAGATTGTGTGGGGTGCTAATGTAACAGCCGTGATAAAAACCAGACACTGTATTAAAGAAAACCGACCTCTTTGGCTGGTATCTACTAGGATTCCGGTATTGTCTCTCTCTCTGCGTACTTCCTGCAGAGGATAAATTGTCTTCTTTTGAAAGAGCCGCTGCGGTGTGTTGGGCAGAACTTAAGCCACGTTACCTTCACAGCCTTTCACGCAGGATGACTTTCTGTGGTTGGGCGTGGGTAGAAAAGCTGAAGGTGGTGTCACCGGGGTGTCCATCAACAGCCCGAGCCTCTGAGGCTGCGGAACTCCAAGGGAGAAACCGGCAGGCTGGCGGGGAGTGCAGCAGGGACTCCCCGCGGGAGTCCATCGCGGCAGCACTTGGCAGCCAGGACCTGTCAAACCACCCAGCCAGGAGCAGGGCAGCCAGGGGGGCACTGGGGCATCCCCAGCCTTGGGCAACTCCCTGGGCCAATGGTTGGGCAAGGCAGGGCTGTGGGTGCTGACAGAGTGCCAGGGGATGGTTCTGTTTGAACAGAAGGATACATCAGAACCCACAAAGATCGTTCTTGGTATTTTAAACATCCCAGAGAACACAGCAGTACCGTGAATTTTAATTTTCTTCTAGAGCCAGACATTTTCTGTCACTAGACATCAAGTGCTGCGCTGTCTCGGATTTTGGTCGGTCTTAGCTTTGTCATCTTTCATTGTCCTGTGGTTATAGGCTTACAACTAAGGTTAATGTTCTCCCATGGTTCAAAAGGAAGATTTATTTGTCTTTAAAGTAATCTGAAAGTATTGACATACTTTCCATTCTTTTTGGGTTTTGAGACACAATTACATATGCAAAACCTCAGCATTTGCCGGAGAAGAGTTTCAATGGCAACTGGAAAGATTTTTAGGATTCCGACCTCATGTAATTGATAGAAGTGTAATTACAGGAGAATGTTCTAAATGCTGTCCTGAAAATTTCAAAAGGACACGCTTATCTTGGCAGGAAAGATTAGACAATACAACATACATGAATAAAATATTACTGTTTTACGTAACTGGTGGTGCACAAAAATGACACACAGCTGGATGCCAGGCTGAGGCCTTGAAGAAAAACTTTCTCAGCCTATTTTTTACAGCCTGTGTAGAAATCGACCCTGCTGCCAGATGTTTTGTTGAATTAGATCTGTGATATCCCTGCTGGAGTGATGGCCAGCAAATTCATAACGAACAGCTTAGCTTGTGCTGTAGCTTTCCAGCATCCCACTGATTTTCACAGAACTGTATGTCCTCCTTTCGGGTGCAAAAGCAAGTAATGTTGTGTTGGCTTGTGAACCAGTGTGTCAACATCTCAGGACTGAAAATTACAGCATGCTTACTACAGTTTGCTTGGATTGGCAGAAACTAGTTGTACACGTCGGCATTCTGTGATTATTAGGAGCAGCAGAAACTGAAATAATAAGGGACTAAATGAGATAGATGGTAAAAAATATTTGAGGGTTAGTGCTATCTTGTTCTGATTCTTCCATTCATATGAGAAATTATTCTGCTTTTATTGATCTGAAAACATTATATTCTGGTAGAAAATCATACAACTTTCTTTGCATTAAAAAAACAAAAAAAAACCCACTAACTCCAAGCGTTTTTATTTGTGTTCTTTCAAATTTATTTGCTTGTCTTGGCACTCTCTTTTTCTTTTATGTCTAAGAACTGGGTTTCTGCACTTTTTTAAAATAGATTCTAATCTGATAGGGTCTATGAGTCTGAATTCCATATCATCTGACATTTACTTCCTGTGCGACGTACTTTGTATGCATTCACTTCATCTGTAAAGACAAAAAATATTACTATCATAAGGTCGGGATTTAATGTTTACAAAGCACATTCTAATCCCTTCCATCGATACGTCTCATGAGAGAAAATTTATGCTGTTGAGAACATTAGCTCTGAAGAACATGAACATATAATTAAAAGTCTCACTCTGGAAAGATTTACTTTGGCTTTGAGTTAAATAAGTCAATATTATATATGATCCACAGATATTCCCTGTGTTGCACCAATATGAAAAAAGGATTAAGGAGTTTAAGTTCATATACAGTGAAAAGGGAACATGGGAGAAGCTGACACATTACATGAAGTAAAGTTTTTGTAATTTCTGTCATTCCTTTATCCCAGATATTAAATTTCCCCTATATCATTGCTCATAAAGGATAGTTTAACTTTCTTCCCACTTGTAATAACATCTGTCTTTGTGAGAATAGTTTTATCATTAAACCTCATGATACAATATGAATGAATTTGAAATATCCATGAACGTCAAGGAAAATGTGAGGGGCAGGAGTCCCAGGTAAAGTCTGGAGTAGGATTTGAAGGGCAGAATGTAATAACCTGCTATTGCTTCTTTCTGAGAAGTTACAGCCACTGCGTCTTAGGGTCTTAGATTCAAGGAAGGGAAATCATGTGCTAACATGAATTTGCAAGAATTTAAACATTCTGAGAATCTTCTGTTTCCACATAGCTGCAGGAATTTCTTAACAGGATTTCATCAGAATGGTTTGTCACTCCATGCTGATTTAGACATACTTTTATTAGTGGATTAATTGAGAACCTGCATGCCAGGAGCTGAAGATTAGTTTCTGTGGGGGTTCTTCCATGGTTAGATGAATACGTGGTTTCTAAAAACCTAAGTTTTCTAGAGCTGTCATGCCTTAGTCTACTTAGTCCATACCAGGTCCGAATACAAAGAAATGTTTTTCAGCAAAATGTTTTTCACTGAAAATGTGTATCAGCAACAAAACTGTTGATTCAAAAGTATTGTCTTGAATTACTATTTCATGGGTGCGAAGAAAAGGGGAGCTTCAATTCTACAAATGGCACTACTTGGAAAATGAGTAAAATATCTTTACTTTTTCAGTCACTAATTTTGAATTTTGAGATGACTACATAAAGACATTAAGTGCTCTCATTTTATCCTTTCTAAATTTTTCCTTTATGTTTTTATGGTTGATTGTTGGAAATTTCTGGGTAATAATAGCTTTTCAGTGCAAAGTCTCCTAGGACAGGAACATGTTTTGCCAGCTGTTCGATGGACACAGCATCCTTTCTGAGAAGATGGAAATCCTCCTCTTCCTTCACTTCGTTTGAGCAGCTTTCACCATGAGCAGAGACTTTGTAGTAAGACAAAACTGAGAGTACGTAGGGGTTATTGGTGGATAATAGGTGTCATGACAGGCTAGAACTAGCGAGCTCCTAAGCTTGGCATTGATGTTCTTGCCACCCCTTTGAGAGCAGCCGAGTCCTCGTGGGCCAGACAAGCTGTCGGTCGGCTGGGGAAGAGCCGGCGGGGTTGACCTGCCCTGCTGCTGCTGCTGAGTTACTGTCTTCCAGTTCCCTGGAGCTGGCAAGAGGGAAAGGTCTTACAGTTTTACGTCAGTACTTTTCCCTTTGAGTCCTGGAGCTGTTAACTGTTGCTGCTTCAACTGCTGCACTTCCATCTGTTTTCACTTTCCTTATCTTGCCTAATATTAGCTCGCCTGCTTTCTCACACCTAAACAAGAATTTTCTCAGTGAACTGGAGCCAAGGTCAGGCAGAGGGGCTGTACAAACTAGGTCCATGGATCTTGGATGGCTGAGCCCCACAGCAGAGGGGTCACGCAGCAATTACCAAGAGGAGTTTCTGTGAGAAAACTGCTAGTACAGAAGCCAAGAAGGCAGCAAAACAAAAAAGGCTGGGAAAAATGGGCAAAAGAGTATAGCATAAATGGTTTAACACACCAGATTCATTGTATGATTCTAATCTATTCAAAGTCTAGCTTTGAATTTCATGTCCCTGAATGCAGGTATGAAGTCATGGCCAAGTATCAAAGTATGGTGATCAAAGAACTATCAAATGTATCTAAGACAGTCACATCTTTTTAAATTCATGTACGTAATTAACTTCTCTAATACAGTTTTGATTTATATTGATTTGTTGTAAAATACCTGATTTGACTGAACTGGAAAAAAAAGACATCGTTAGATGCCTTGTGTCATGGCCCTGAAGCACCACCAGCACTACATGTCCCTGCCTGCCCCCAGGGCTCCCCCATCCTGACTGCAACCCAGAAGCCCATGGTGGCTTCTACCCCAGCATCACCCCAGCCCAGCACTGCCTGGCCATGGGCCCCCAGAGCCAGGCCTACATCCCGACCTCAGCCTGTCCCCATCCCTGTCCCCTGGGAGGTGCCCCATACCCATTCCCGGTGTTCCCCCAGCTGTCCTGCTCCTGTCCTAGCAGAACCATGGGGAGCCCCTGGCACTATCCTGGTCCCTGTGGTGCCCTAGCATCTTGCACAGAATTGTATTCTGAGCATATTAGCAGTAGAAAGTCCTGTGCACAACACTGTTCATCAAGGCGTGATGTCCAAAAGAGATGTTATAGTCTCGTAGTGAATATGTTCATATCGACTCACAGAGCAGGTGAAATTTAGCCACCAGGGGGGTAACATAGACCAGTTACTGAGGCGCTTGTAAGTATGGTAAAGTCAAATACCTTCCCACCTAATTTCTCTAGGGGAAGAAGAGAATAATGATACTTTTGCTTTGGCTGAAATCTGCTTTGTAGAGATTTGAGGTTTTTTGGTTGAGATCTGTGGACGAAGAACTGAGATCTGCTATTTCATATATGTGTGTAATACACCTCAGCCAAAACCTACTGAAACAGCTTCCACAACCGTTGTAAGTTAATGTAAGACAGTTCTTCACTCTTCAGTGTCTGCTCACAGTGTTTCTTTATGGCAACAAAACAGGCTTATTCATTATTCTGGCTTATTCATTGAACATTTCTTGATTTACTGATTTTTAAGCTTATTTTGACAGTACAAATGCTTTACATGATCATACAGTAACATTGAGTTTGGATGCTGTAGTCTGACTCACAGTGCAGAAGGTACACGGTGTTCCACAGAACAGCAAGACATTGTTCATTACTGATTTTCAAGTCTTGTAAACATCATAATGAATAAATAATTTACAAAGTTACTTAACTGTTTATCAATACTTCCTGGGTACCTTTGATTTGAAACAGGTTATTCTTAAGCCCCGGAGCCTGTACTCTTGTCTCAGCTTCACTAGTCAGCTCCAGTCAGAACTCTCTTAACTAAACCGGAAAAAGTTTTATTAAAACTGATACAAGAGCTGATTTAATCTTTTCCCATGCAGGAGCTGCATGGAGTCAAGTTGAAACAGAATATGCTTCTAAGTACCTGGAAGCACGTATCGCTCCCAGAACGTAGCCATCTAATGGAGCCAAAACCATCTGAAACCACTAATACGTGTACGTCTAATCTTCAAAAGGCGGCAGAACTGATATTTATCGCATGTTTGGAAATGATAGCTCATGTGTTGAGAATTATCCCAGGACATTTTTGCCACTGAATCAGTTTTATTGGGAAGCTAAAAAATTTTTCATTTACAACATTTTTTTCTCTTTGTATTTTGCCACGGTGACAAGAGCCGTCACCTTAACATAACTATAGCCAAGGTTTCTTTGTCTAAATGTGATTCTGTAATTTCGTAACTTTTTTGATCTACAAACAATGACTTCTGTAGCACAATTGTTGCTCCAGAAACAAGCATTTCCTAGAGGATGTTTTCTCACTATAAACAACTAAAGGTAGATAGGTAGGAAAATAGTTATTTTGCATATGATATACACAATAGTATAAACACAAAAATATTCTCAACAATTCTAGTTGTTGCCCTAAGGTACCTCTGGTGAAGTATGCACTAGTAAACCATACTGGTACAAATTAACTGTGTGCTCAGCCTTATATAAAAAAAAAAAAACAAACATGGAATGAACTTCAGGAGAAGTGATTCTGTCACGTATCGCCTTGGTTTCATCGAGAGATATCACACAAGTCCAAGAGAACTAAGTATTGGGTGACTGGAAGAGGATTGGGAGGTAGGAATTCTCATGGAGAAATCCAAGGCTTTAGTGCCAGGCACAACTGGCAGCTCTACCTTCCCTGCCAGAAAGGATCTGCAGTTGGCTGAGTCTCCCCACAGCTGCCCAGCGACAGCAGGAAGTGCAGTAGGAGCTCATAGCAATGCAGGTGTTCTCACCCATCATGAAAATCAGACTTCTCCAGGATTATAATCTGCTGAAAGTAGTTTTTCCGGTTTCCCTATCCTTCTGCTTGCTAATTAAATCTTGTTGAGCCATTTCCACATACTGCTTAGAATTTTCAGTTTTGGAAGATAATAATCTTGTAGATGAGATAAAGGTAAACATGCTCTGAAAGCAGTTTCCTATCTTTCATGTGGAACCGGTATACCTTGGCCTTGGAGGCCACAAGCCACCTGTGCACATAAGGTATGTTCTAACTATATGTGATGTTGAAACTGGAAAAATGAATAACTGGGGACTAACAGGTCAAATTACAAGTTCATTTAGATTTATAAAATGGAGTTCATTAATTATTAGCCAGATGTCAGATCTTGGTGCACATAAAGAACAGTTTAAAGCCAAAAGCCTGTGGTTGGTTTTAAATAACTTGACGCCATATGTCTCCTCTTAGGATTCAACATTTGCTAAAACAAATGAGGAAGAAAAAGCTAAGATGAGGTTTTCTTATTTCATGAGCGCTTTTTTGAGGATGAAAGCATATTATTATCAGAATTATGAATCTTTTTGATTCATTTGAATAATCTGTTCTTTATATACTCTTTTATTTATATTTATA
>NW_010413011.1:532-784 GCF_000710305.1 Buceros rhinoceros silvestris | reverse complement strand
GGTTCCTCTTCCACAGCAGCACCCGGCTGTCCTCGCCCTCATGGGCTCTCTGCCGCCCCTCGGCTCCGTTGTCCCCGGGGCCTGCCGGCACCTTGTAGCAATCCATCTTCTCGTCCCAGGTGCCCAGCAGCACGAAGTGGACCTTCCCCGCCGGGTCCATCACCTCCCCGGTGACCTACGGGGACAGGCAGGTCTAGCAGGGGGGGCGAGGAGCCCGGGGGGGGGCAAGGGCACCCCCCCGCTGCACCCCTC
>NW_010413011.1:0-251 GCF_000710305.1 Buceros rhinoceros silvestris | reverse complement strand
TGCCCCCTCTCCTGGGGAAAGTGAGGCCCGGGGCCCCTCCCCGCCCCCTCCCCGGGGTTTCGATCCCACCTGGTCGATCCAGAGTTTGCCCACGATGATGTTGTGCACAGTGGTGGTGACCTTTTTCCACGTGTAGTGGTTGCCGGAGGAGTGGAAGACGCAGTGGATGGTGCCTGAGGGAGGGCAGGGGAGAGTCGTGCTGGGACACGGGGACGCCCCGGAGCCTCGAGCGGTCCCTAAACCCCACCCCC
>NW_010413010.1:0-33239 GCF_000710305.1 Buceros rhinoceros silvestris | reverse complement strand
AATAAAATATACTAATGATATTTATTCCTCTCTTGTTTTAGAACAAGACTGGGATCTTTCAAATATTTTCATGACAAGGAAAAAGAACAAGGACACAAAGAGAAAAGTAGCCACATGTTAGAAAGCATTGAATTTAACCTGCTTTTTCTATCCTGGTTACAAAACTAAGGAGCAGGTGACCAAAAACTGTAAATATGTTAAAAAGAGCTGGTTGTCAGAGAAGGAATGAAAAGCTGCCTGAGACAGCTTTCAGTGTATGATCAACAGCTTGTAATTAATTCCCAAGAGAAGAGAGCTACTCTGGAGAAATCATTTCCAACGAAAACCTTGAGGGGAACACGAAGGGAATCTGTAGGTCTCTTCCGTGTTTCACTGCAGGACTGTAGTGTATCAATAATCATACTACCTTTAAAGTGGCTTTAAAATCTGGTTTTTCCAAAGGAGATGAACTCTTCAGGATAAATCCTTTTTGAAATCACATGCTCCAGAAAGTCACTCCCAAGGTCAGTGAAGAAAATCTGCAGAAAAGTACAAAGCTTTCTGGGCTTGCCTCTTTGCTTGTGATAGCAGCCAGTAACACACTACAATGTTGTTTCCACTCAAATCTAAGCATAAAGTTGTGCTCTTCAGGGAGCTTATTATAATAAAATAACTCATTGACCTGGAGCTTTCTTGCACCTAGGTGTCTTGTACTGTATGTGCAACCTTATCAAGCTTCTGCATAAGACAAAAGGAACAGTGAAGAAATAGTTGTAGCTAGAAGAGAAAAATCTACAGGAAAATATATTGATTCTTATTCAAAGAAATGTAGTTTTTTCAAAAAAATCTGGAATTCTGAAATGAACTAATGCTTGTAGTTGCTATTTCTGAAAACTTAGCTTATAGAGTTTGGGTTTATTTTATGGTGGAATGGGGGGATGATTTACCATTGAGCAACAGGAATCCCACCCTTCAACAGTTTGTTCTCCTAGGTGCAAGAAAAGATCAAGATTCAGAAACAGGAAAAATATGGTTAGCATTTTCAACCTCTTAATTTCACAGCTCCACTAGCACTGTGTGCTGGATGTTGTCTCATGAACGTGTCTGATGTTCTTGCTGGTTGCTAAAATATTTTAAGTATGCTGAGGAAAGGCGTTGAGGGACAGGTGGGCAGAACAGAGCCATGTGTGCAAAGAACAATTTAGACATAATCTCTTCTGTAAATAGACAGTCATCCCTCATTACACTGAGAATGTATGCCTTGGGAGAACTTGACTGCACTTGGAGCTACAGTACATACTAGGAATGTAGTTATTTTCCCTCCTGCATCCTGCACCTTCACGTAATGGGCAAGAAATCATTTTATCATTCCCAGCTCACAGTGCAGTAAAAGAAAGGAGTTTGTGAGAGAAAAAGGGACCAAACTCAGGAAAAAACCACAAAGACAGATACGAAGCAGAAATAACAGTGTGGAAACAAAAGTCTGGGACCCGGCAATAATGAAAGACAAGGCACTGAACTGTCAAAAGGAGTGGAATTGCAAAACAAGGAGCTGGGCTGAGGAGTACATACCAGCCAGAAGACAAGGAATAGTACCTGGAATTTACTAAAGATGCTCAATAACTAAACCCCTACTGGAAAATTTTCTTGCTGAGCATTGAAAACCTAGTGCCAGTGTAACAAATGCCTGGTAATGAATTGATCTACGCAAGTCTATAAAGAAGTGTTGGTAGCAGTGCAATTCTCAACTATCCTGGCTATAAAGCCTGTGGGACTTATATTTACCCAGCTTCCTGAACCTGAGATCTCATAAATTCACAGAGTTTAAATCCCTTGTGTAGCTTTACAATCCTCTACCATTTTATTTTAAATTAATTTTCAAAGTATGACCTTGACATCCAGGAATGATCTGAAAGGAAAAGTGTAGCTGAACATACTGATAAGTGAGAAGAGCTTCAGAAATTAAACAAAAAAAAAAAAAAAAAAGAAAATAGGTGACTGAGCATAGTGATGTTGTCTATTTCAGAGAAGTACTCTTCCTTCCAGCATAGTGGCATCTCCATATACTGTCTCCTGGAGCATATTTTAGTGGCTCGGATATCTTCTGGTCAACTAAATGTCGATAGTGCTTTTGAGAAGAACAAGGACATTAATTCTCAGTAAATGCCCAGCCAGGGTAGTTATAATGTCCTCTTGTCCCAAACAGCTCATACAATTTAACTGCTATTTTTCATTCTACCATAAACTGGTGTGCACAGTTATGTTGTTACAAATCGCTGCAGAGGTAGCTTAGTTTCCGCAAGGTAAAAGAAGCATGCAAACTTTGTACAGCTATTGTCGGAACGTACATTGCTTTATCTATGGCCAGTCTACGTTGTCCCATCAGAACCAGCTACAGCAGTCTAGGCACACACCTGGAATAAGTGCACTAGATCCCATCTCAGCTCCTACTGCAAGCAAGTTGTATTAATTTACCTTTGAAACATGCAAAAATACCAATTTCTTATCAAGAATCAGGATTACTAAATGTTATATTAGAGAAGTTCGAAAGACGTGATTTTTTTTCAGCTGCTGATTCTTCCCATGTTATAAAACCGCAGCACAAGGTGTACAAGGAAAGCTACATGAAATTACCTTGAATTTACTGTACACAGAAGCTCATTATTCTTACTGCTGAAGTGCATTCTCTTATCTTGCTGTAATGCAATGAGATTTATGGAGTCTTGCCCCTCAGTGCAAGCCCATTCCCCTGCTGTTGACAGCACTCTTCTGCCCCACAGTAATTCTGAGATAATTTCAAGCTGTTTACTCCTGGTGAGAACCTGAGATTTTAACTCTATTAAGGATTGGGGGGAGGGGAAACTATTTCAGATGATGGAAAATTTGATATAGGTCAGATAATAGTCTTGCACTGAAATCTGTCACATCAAAAATAACAGAAGATGCAGGTTTGTTCATTTGTAACTGACATAACCTCCTGTGAGAGAAAACAGAGCCTTGGAAAGAGAGGAAACCTTAAAAGTGAAGATAATACCTGGTCATTTAATTTTAGCCTAGCATAATATCACCTGGGTTACAGGCTTAGACAGATTGTCAACAGTGAATCCCAGACAACCTAACCTCAGGGGAAACCTCTGGGCTCATAGGAGTTCTGGATACTCCATACTCTCTACAGCAGATCCCGGAAGGACTTCTAAAACATTCACAGTTCAAGTGAAAAGTGAGGCTATAGCAAACTATAGTGATGAAAGATTCAATAATTCATATGTTAAACTCAGCTTCTTTTTCATTGTATAAATTCCCGTAGTTGTCTTTGTTCAGAAGCCATGCTGAATAATTTCACTTATAAACTACTTTTCATGTATGTGAATATTAGCAAAGCTCAGGGTTTGTGTTCTGCTGCATTTCAGTAGTCTTTGCTTTCAATCCCAGACTGTTATCAACATACCACCTTTCCTCTTGTACAAAAGGCAGGCAGAGGGAGAACGAATACTAGCAGTGGATACACAGCTGAACAGTGGTTTGACCAGAAGGATAACTCTTCTTCTAACATACTCACTTTTCTTCTTTTTATATCATTTATTATTTTTTTATCATTATCAGGTGAAATTGTTGATCAGAAGCACCTCAAAACCCTTGGGCTTTTTACTCTTTCATGGAAAATTACAATACTCTTTTAAATTCAATTACACTCATATCAAAATAGAGGGGGGGTTGTTTGTTTCTTTGGCCCCTACTCCATTCCCAACCATTTTTAGTGGTTTAGTATGTCCCAAAATGTCCATGGACAGACATGTACCTGCAGGTCAGGTAGGCTGACAGGCACACCAAGAGACACTGTACATTTGAGACTGATCATCGGCCACGGTTACACCACAGTCATTAGTGTCCAGACCAGACTTAGTCCCAGCACAGCAAGGTGAAACTCTATCAGCCTACATATGAGTAATAGTAGAGGTTTCCACACCTTCAGGTGATATCTCAAGGATCTCCAATATAATTTACACAGGCATGTGTCTCCTTACATTCTCACTTGCCGGATTTCAGATGGTATTTTTGACAATGTGGTGCCAGCAGTTTGACTAGTGAGCACATGCTAAATTCTGCACACCATGTCTCCAGCTGGAATCGGGGGTCGTTGGCAGATGACACAGCTGAAATCTGGTTCTCTACACCAAGTCTTGCAGCTGACGAGAGCGTTCATGTCAACACTAATCTCACCTCACTGAATGTGTTTATTTTATAATGCCAGTTTCTTTTCACAAATTTCCTTAACTATTTACTGTGGCCCCATTGTGGCTGTGATGCACACTGCGATGAAGGATGGAATGTACAGAAAAAGGTTCATTACCACTTTAATGTACAATGAGGAGCCCAGGGTCATTTGGATATTTCAGTTTTAGAGATTAAAACTGTTCCATGCTGTGAAATGTAATGTAAAAATAGCTGTCTCTGTCTTCTGGAGCTCATTTCCAGGGGATCTTAGAACACTTGCCTAATGCAGGCAAAGGCCGTCTTTCCGACTCGTAGTCATAGTAGGAAGATAACCCTTCATGCGGTTTGCGCACTGCCAGTTACTGAAAAAAGAGTATATAATATGCCTGTCAAACATATAATCAAATATGTGAATAAATATAGATGTGTTAAATATGTATTTGACATACATAAATATCTCTGAGAAGCAGCTGAGAATTTTTATTTGGCTTATAATGCATGGCCTCTGAGAAAGTAAGAAAGAGATGTGAAAATTAGGGTTAAAAAGAAGAGAGGGAACTATAACCTATGAGATTGTTTATATATGTTAGCACTCTGAGATCATTAGAATAAATACCAAACAGGAGCATCTCAAGTAACTTAGCATCAGCACCACCAAAATTTAATTAAATATAGTCTGAGCCTGAAATCAGTTCATTCATTTCAACAGGCTTGTGATATTTCCAGTCTTCATATCAGGGAATAGCTAGGGGATTGTCCTAGCTGCAGTTTTAAAGGAGAGAGCAGTCAGAGCAGGAGAGAGCAGTAGATTTTCTTCCAGTTCTTCTCACTACCGTGTGTGAAGGACAGTTACAGTCCCAGCCTTTAAATGCTCTGGGCTATGGGAAGTTTTTCAGCTGAAGTAGCTTGGTATTGTGCCAGTGGCTTTAATGAAGCTGTTCAGATTTCTACCAGATGACAGTTTGGCTCAGAAAAATCAAAGTCAGTGAAAGTCCCAGAACTTTCCTAAAGGAGGTGAGAAATCATGACTGGCAGGTTCAAGCTGGCATGGTGAGGACTGCATGCTGTACTGCTTTGATGGATGATTTCAGTATGATTCTGACTGAAACATATCCAAATTATTTGGTGGACAGCGAGACAGTTCTGCCTAAATACTTAAATGACCACTCTGACTTTCATCTAGTTGGCCAGGGTGGGGGGAGTTTGGGAAGGAGAGAGAGTTTGTCTAAATACTGCCCAGGCTGCTTTTCTTTGCATCCCAAAACTCTGAAAGTAATCAGTCTTATGAGGCACTTTGATGTGTTCTTTGTAAGTACAAATTTCTCACACTAGTATTTACTGAGGAGGAGAAAGGTCATTTCCTCTGTCCTTTGCAGTGAATCAGCTGTAGGAAGGCGGTCAAGGAAGCCATTTGCAAAAGACCCTTTTGCCTTTCTCCTCGCTTGAAGCACTCGGCCTTTTCTTTTTCTAAGTAATGAAGCTCACTGCTACTTGTGGTGAATATAGCCGGGACTCTACTCATTCCAAGTACATAATGCTTAAGCACGTAATCTTCTTATGCACATTAGTTTCACATGTCTTGAATCTGTGTCATTAAATGCGTGTGCTGTTATAGGATTAAGCTTTGTATCAATTGGTTGCATAAATCAGTGATTATACTAAACTGAGGTTCAAAGGCAGTTTTAATGGATAATCAAAAGCAGCAAATGAGGGATTTTTGGCTATCCACAAATTCCCTTAAAAACAGCGATAAACTGCTAATAAATGCAGTAAAATATGAGAACAAAAATGATGCCTGAAAAGGTTGATGGTTGAAAACATTTGTTGAGTGCACATTTAAATCTTCCTGAGAAATCCCATTGAAAATTCAAAGCAGGTACGCACTACAAGCTGGATCTGACAGCCACCCTCAGACAGCCTCACTTGGTACCGAGATTCATTAGGAGAGCGCAGAGGTGGCGGTGCTATCTAACTCTGGCACAGTAAAGCAACTCTTCTGTTGACAGTCTCTCTCTGCAAATACGTGTATCTGCCAGCTTACTCAGATCTGTCTCGGGTACTGCAAATAGGGAAGTGTCCTGGTCTACAGAGACTTACCAATCAGACTTATGGCCGTAGTCATTTACGGTCGGGGTCTGATTTTGCACGTCCCTGAAGAGCATAATTCCAACTGAAATGGAAGTAAATTATGTTTTGTATATTTTGAAATATCTATGATTCCTCTGTTATCGAAAAATCCTACTTGTATTTCAATGAATATTATTTCAACTGTCGTGATAGTGCAGCCTAAGAGACAATATAAGTACTAAAGACATAGACTCAGAAAAGGACAGAGCATTAAATTTATAAAATCTTGAGGAAAGTGCTTGCAAGTCTTAGAGTTTAAAAGAGGGAAACTGAGCATTCTGGTTATATGAACATGTCTTATACTAGTTGCAGTTGAAGTCACCCACATACCAGACCTGTCTGGGAAACAGGGTGGCCAACTGGGTATCAATAACCCTTTGAAATTAACTCTTCCGAAAGCTTAATGACTGCTGGGTAGCTCTTCATTCACATACGAAACATAGATTGCCAGTCACTGGAGAATGTGATGGACAATAAGCATGTAAGGATGCCAGATAGGATGAAACTATTCACTCAAGCACCATCTAAAAGAAAGCAGTCTTGAGGAGTCCACGAGTGTCTGCTATCCAGAACCCCAGAACACACTTCCATCCTTCCGGTAACAAAATGTAGAGCTATAGTAAAAGTTCAACAGCTATGACCATCCCATGAGGAGAAAATACAAAGATTGCCTGTATTCCTATGTGACAACAGTCCTGAGTCAGCTTTAGGAAACCAACACCACAAAAAAAAAAAAAAAAATCAAAATTACCTTAATCATACCAGCCAGCCTGACCTTGGAGAAAGTGGTGTGTTAACCCTGAACATGCAATGAAATGCTCCAGAAAGACCATCAGCAAATAATAATATTGAAAGGGTACCAGTGTTTTTCATTTTAGCTTATCACTAACTGTTCATTTTCTAGTGTCTTAAAACAAATCTAGAGCTAAGTTACGTATCCTAGGTAGCAAAGGTGTTCCTTCCTTGCCTCTGACAGGCAATACAAGCCTGCATTACCATTTCAGGCTTTCCTTCCATATTTATTCACGCTAAAGCCACCACCAGCTGTGGTTTATAGTAAAGTGGACTTCAGCTGTACTAACTTCAGCTGCAGACTGCAGAAAAGGTAACTGAAGACTGCACTTTATGCTTTTTCCCTCCATATTTTTAACTGTAGTGATTTGTCCCCATTTAATTAGTGTTTACTGCAAATTGAACTCCACTCAGGTTAATTTTAATTCTCAGTAGTTTTTTTATTACTATATTTGGTCTAGACACAACATGGATCTTTGGCAGTAAACCTCTAAGCTCTACTTCTTTATGTGTTTGGGACATTTACATCATTTACAAAGTCTTGATCCATCTTAACAACCTCAAAGAAAACGGCACTCATGCCACACTAGCATCAACATCATGAATAGATTAACATTAAAGATCATATAAAGTAATTTTTCCTGACCAAAATATTATAATTTGTTACTGAGGTTTGCTACGTATCAATGTTAAATATCCATATCAAAATGAAAGCATACCTGTTGTCAAAAAGAGTGAATTTTGGAATTACCAAAAATCAAAGGGTATTGTCTGTCTTGCTGTTTTGTCCCCAGCCTACTGAGTGGTTGCAACGAGGTTTTTGTGTGAGGTTGTTGTGTGAGAAGAGTTTTTCCTGTCTTGGGCTGCTATACATTACATTGCATATAAGGGTCTCCCCAGGACTGCTCCTCCCTTGGGGCCTGGTGACCAAGGAAAGGTGAGAGGTGGAGTGGAGGAGACATATACCCAGCAGGCTCAGCGGGACTAGGAGCCTCCTAAAAGCAGGAGGCACACAAAGTAACCTGGAAAGAGAGTCTCCTTCAGGACCCAGCATTTATCACGACCGGGAAGTTACTGAAAGTGTGTGAAGCAAGGTCAAGACTGGGAAAAACAGGGGTTCAAACTGTAATTGATGATTGATTGTAATTGATGGGGGGGGGGGGGGGGGGGGGGGGGGGGAAAATTTAAAAAACCCCTTGACTCTTTCAAAGCAGCAGAGGGAAGGAGAAGGAAGCTGAGTTTCCCTGCTGACATTCGCACAGAGCTGTCAGCAGCAGAGTATGTGTTGTGTGTGTGTGTGAGTAATATCGATTCTCAATTCCTTTATTTATGTCTCTCTCAAGCCCCAGACCTGAGATTTTTTTATTTCTTCTTCTTCCAAGAACCACTGTGTTCCAGTTCATTGGTTTGTATTTTGTCAAACTAAGTTTAGAGATTGAAATTCTGTTGTTTCTGTTGTTCTCACATTAAGGAAAGTGTTTACTTCAGAGCTCTTGCTGACTTGAGGTCCTGTCACACAACTCAAAATTTATTTTGACAAGCAGGTTGAACAAAATAAAGTGAATTTTTCGAACAAGTGACCTTAGGAAAGCACTGATCAGGGTGCAGACTCCAAAATAAACCATTTTACACATCTAAGCTGTTCTTGCTCTAAAATGATCCCAAAATACTTTGCAAATTTTACCTGTGGCAGTCGATTCATCCACTAAATCAAAATGCCAGATGTATGGTGCTCAGAGAATGAACACAGAGCTTAATAACACTGAATATAAGCACTATCAGCTGAACCTAGGTGTTACTTTTCTTCATTAGTCCAGAACGTGATAGATGGAAATAAATGGAATATCTCTGCCACTTTCCTGCTCCCATCACTCTCTTTCCATGCAACCCTGACTTTTAGCAACAAGCTCCTGTAGAAAGAAACTCTAAAGTTGTGAATTGCAGGTTTTTTTCAGGATTCATGTTTCTCTTGCACGAAAGACTGTGTTATTTTAAATATCAATATTTACATTTTAAACAGCTTGTTTATTTGCCTGACTGAGAAAGTGGAGAAAGAATAAGATTGGGAGAATTGAGTTGTAAACACAGGGTCCATAGTGTGCCAGGAAAGCTCAAGAAGTAATATATTTTCACAGGTATCTGGTTAAATGCCCTGGAAGGATGACAAAGGAGATATTGATTCTAATAATATCTACTTACAAAAATCTCAAGTACACAGTATACAAACAAGCTTCCAAGAAATGCTAAAAAAAAAGAAATCTCTGAGCTGTGTTTCTCTAATAAACTTGATCAATATCATATATGTTCTCATGATCATCCTAGGCAGGTTTAAGTTTTCAATGTTCAAAAAGGACTGGTCATGAAAAATGAAGGTAAAAGAAGCAGGGAAGAGTTACCACATTAATGTCAAGAAAGCTGAAGTACTATAGGAGAGAAATTCTAGTAGAAGGATTTTGCCATGAGCAAAAAAGTCAAAATAATAAACAATTTAAAATGTCAAAATAAGCATTTATGTATATGCACCTAATTAGCCTCTGAAAGGTGGAGTAGCCCACTAAACATAAAAAATCCCAAACTCAGCGATCATATTATAGTCCTAATTAATTCTGTATCAAAATCAAAATTGGAACATAAGTTGCATATAGACTGAAACTGAACTAAATAAATCTCCAATGATGTAGGACCATCGTTGATATATTTGGGGCATGAATATGAAATCCTGAAAAAATCTCATAATTATATCTTGTTTCTAAAGGCATTGTTTAGGTCTTGAGAAGGACAGATGAGGTCACGTTATTATTGGTATTACATTATTCAGATGCTTTGCAATTAATTATTTCTGCAGAAGTGAAAAACAGTGACTTGCTTTGTTTACATAATGGCCATTTCTCAGACAGTCATAAAGTTGCTCCAATAAGAAAGAAAACTGAAGCATTTTGCCTTTTAGGAAGGATAACTTAACTTTTCTGAATAGCACTAATCTTTAAATTAGGAATGTCTTCCTTCTTCACATATTTTTGCCCAGTCAATTAAATTCTATAAATACTAAATCACAAAAACTAGCCTTCTGAAATGTCCAGGGTAGAGATCATAAATTAATTAGAATAAAATATATGGAGCTCATGAAAAAATAAAACAGATATTATGTTTTAGACTGGAATAATAATTTAGTGGCTCTTACAGACTCTGTACTGCCAGTATTCCTTGATTCTACTCCCAGTCTTTTAAAAACACTAACAGCTTATCCCACATCACCCCATTTTCACTATCCCAAAGCATTCCTCTCCTCTAAACTAGCTCCCAAACCTCTCAGTACTCAATAGAAAGAAAAAGTTACCTGTAACAGCTGATTTACCCCTTCTTAAAATAGAATGAACTGCCCCCTGAAGATGGCTATTGACTATAGAGGACTTCCAAGTGATTATTATTTGGAGGTGTGAAGTCCAAAGTCACAGCATAAGTTATTCATCTCCTCTGTGCTTTAATTTTTTGTCACTGGAAGGGATTAATGCCATTCCTTGCTTTACAGTAATCTATTGTCCAGGCAAAAAACCCAAATGAACAAGAACAAATGAACAAGAACAAATAAACAAGCAAAAACAATTGAAAACCTGCAAGGAGATTAGAATTACTTGTTTTATCATTTTGACATGGAACACAGCTTCCACTTAATTTAAAAGTGGATTCTTGTATATGAAATACTATACATACAATAAAATTCTATACATGAAATAAAATACATTTTTCCAGAACCCACTTGGAGGAAGAAGACTGCTGTTGCTCTTCCTCTTTTGCTGTCTAAAGGAGGAGCTATTGTCACTTCATTTGATTATAACTAAATTGCAGGTAAGCAGTACTGGACCATCTGACAGGAAACAATTAGTAGTTTCAGCACTTGAACTAAAACTCATCTAAAGTGCTAAAATACACATAAAGCTAAAAAGGGTAGAAAAGTTAAAACAGAGCCAGAGAGAGGTTTTTATGTATTTCTAGGAGTAGAAGATATTCCTACAGAGTTTTTAGAAAGCAAGTGTAAAAACCTGCTTTATTCTCTTCACAAAATAATTTTCCGTAAGGATCAGGTCAGTAACAAGACCATGTCCAGGGTTTGACTAGGATAGGGTTAATTTCCACAGCCAGGATAGCCGGACCAAACCAGCCAATGTGATACTCGATACCATACTGACGTCATGCCCGGTGTATGTAAGGGGGACCTGGTTGGGAGGGGAAACAGTTTTTTCAAACAGCGAATCTTCATGGCTCGGCCCGTGTGTGGTGTGGTGTGGCGTGGTGGCAGAAAGCAGAGCATTGTATATCACTCTCTTTACTACTGTTCCCCTTCTCTCTTTGTGGTGTTCAAGTAGACTCTTCTTATTGTAACCCACGCGGCTTTACTTTTACCTTTTTTTTCTCTCTCCCCCTTAGAGGGGTAGGGAAGGAAGCGAGTGAGTGGCTGCAAGGTGTTTTCTCTCCAGCTGGGTTCAAACCACAATGGACCCTAACTGCCCTCTCAGTCCTGAAGTCAGTTGAGACTTTGACAAGACGATATTCAGACCTACAGTCTCAAGTTCATTCAAAGTGAAGAAAAATCTTCTCCTGATTTATCAATAGTAATAGAAACCCATCCAAACTCTGTTTTCATCCAGACTCTTTGGTAATTTAACTTGGAAAGTAAAGATCTCAGAAGAGAATATATTAACACTGGTCTGTGTCTCAAAGGGTAAATAAGATGATGATGACAACAGCATAAGTATTTTCCATTCTCCTAATAGCCTATGGTCCACCTGTACCTGTAATCTATCAGCTTTAGAGAATGTCTGGTATGATATTGAGTTCTCAGCTCAGGAGAAGAGCAAGGTTTCACAGTAAAAAAAAATAAATAGACAGAGCTTACTTGTGTGGTGGCCACATGTTACTGTGCCCTTTGACGTACAAAATGTGTTTCTCATAACACATCCTTATCATCTCCTATTGCTAAGGTCTAAGGGTCTGTATCATCCTCAGCTAATATGATTGTACAGCAACGCTGATGTTGTTCATGCTTCATACAGATTTAACATTCTGTCACAGGCAGAACTTTAAAAAAACAAAAGGGAAGTAATTAAACCAAAGTAACTTTTTCCCCTGCGTTGTATTAAAAAAAAAAATCATCTTCACCAGCAGCAGGTAGCTTGTCTCTGGAGCATCTGTTACTGTAACACAGTAACAGGCAAATGCACTTTTTGCTCTTGACATTGCTACAAATGATGCTTGGGGTTGCAGGTTAAAAATATGTATTAAGATCCAATTGTATAGAAGTGCTGAAAGAAAGAGTAGCACACTGATACCAGTCAGACATGAGACGCAAAGGCCAGAGGTGAAGCAGCAATTCATGCCTGACAACTGAAAATTCGTTTCTCCTGCACAGGCTTTGGTTGTGATGATAGTATACGGAAGAACTGTCTGCGTGAGGTTTAAAAATCACACCACTTTCAAAGAGGAAGGGGTCTCAAGATCAGCACCTCACTCTCCTTCCCCGAGCAAACATATGAATGGTTTCTCACTTACCACAAGACCAACCTGACAACAAAAACTAGTAAAGCTACTGTAAGTCAAATAATTACATTTCAGTGATTTTTTTTTAAAGCGATGGGCATATACACACAGCCAAGGGTATGCATGGGTATTGGCAGCCTTGCCTGCTCAGATCGCAACACACAGTATCAAAAATGACAACAGCAAGCTGAAGTGATTTGACAAAATCAGAAAGGGGGAAAGGGGAGAATGTGAGACACCTGGGTAGCGTAAAGGAGGTCGGGGTTTATATCGCTGAATTGCAATGCTTCCTGTGCTGTTCAACATTCTTCTGTGCTAAAAGGCCGCCCTAGATGTATAGCATATGAGAGTGTTCGTAGCACAGACTATAAACTTTTTGAAACTTTTGGCACAAATTTATTTCCAGGGATAAATATGACTTACAACTAAAAAGAAATTTCGGGATTTGAGGTCAGTGTTTTTTACATACCTCAGAGTATCCTTGGCTTTATCTGGGCATGGTCTTGTGCGTAACATCTGAGAAAAAGTATATCAAAGTTTCTTCTCACTTCTTCATTTCTATTTCTGTTTTCTAGAATGAAAAATAGAAACTTCACACTATTCTGTCCTCTATTTTTAGTTCTTGTAAATCAGAGTCTATAGAGGCTCAAAGAACGAACGGAAGAATTTCGCATGCATGTTCTGGGAACAGTTAAGAACTAAATATTGGAACAATACTGTCCAATTTAACCAAAGAACTGTTCAGCTGAAGAGTTTTTCAAAGACTCTTAAATGATGGCTCTGTCAGTGTCATCATTTGGCAAACAGAGAGTGAGATGCATTCTTGGTGGGGGCAAAGCTGTGCAGCTTAAAATGAAAAAAGTGAGTATATTTGTGCTGGCCTTATATTTGTAAAGATCTGTGCTTCTAGCACCAACTCGCTTTCATGTAGGTTCTTGGGAAGATTTTTGTAATCCTCTAAATGCAAGTAGTATGTACCAAAATAGGAATAGTGAGGAAAAACTTCTTAAAATTTTTAATCCCAGTTTTCCTGGAAGTACTCAATGAGTTTGAACATTGAGCAAGGTTATTAGATTGCTCTCTGCAGGCATTAGCCCCAGGGATAAAATGCAGCAAGTACTTAACAGGCCCAGGAGCATACTGGAGTCCTGAACAGAAGATAAAACATGCAAGCTGGAGGGCCAAGCTAGATAGCTGCTGCTCTGGGACTTTATTCAGAGTGTAGAATTTAACCTCTGGCTGCTGCAGAAATACCATGGGCTGCCGTCAAAGGTCCTCAGTGCCTTTCTTGCAGTTGTTAAAAAACCTCAGGAACAGCCCATTAAGAAGAGATTCTTTCCTGTCTACACATCAGCCATATGTTTTATATTTCACTTTGCATTATTGTGGCTAGGCTGTTTTTTACATTAACATATCCGTTAAAAAAAAAAGGTTACATAAAATAAGAGAGCAAAGGCTTTGTGAGTTCTTTGTATGAAGTTTCAAAAATTGCCTTTTTGTGAAATTCTAGTGGATGCCAAATTATTCCACAGTACCAGTCTAGTGACTCCCTTCACCACTGTAGCACATCTAAGCACACCCTTGTTGATCAGGCTGACCAAATTCACACAGCTGTGTTATGACTTGCTGTGTCTGGAATTTTCTTTTTCATACACTCTTGTGTTTATTGTGATTGATTCTGCGGAATGTTTTATTTCCAAATACATAGAGAATTTATGAAATATGAAGAAGGGCTCTACATGAATATTAAAGTTTATGACATTAAGGAGGAAAGAAGAATTAACAGAGCAAAATCACTGTAGTATTTAAAATTGCATGTTCTTTCATATTTAGAGTTGTCCAGAAATGGTCGTGTAATACCAAGCTCATAGATATTAATGTTGTTTATAACACTCCTTAAGTAGATTATAATTTCTCAAGGCTGCTGTGTTGGTGTAAAGAAATTCTTCAGCAACGTCAACATAGTTCGTAGATGAAGCTATATCTAGGGATTTTAAAACATCAAAAGGCTGATCTTGGGACAAACAGATATTGATCCTGTAAGGAGCGTGGGCAGTTTCTGCTTCCTTACATATGATTATGAAAAGAATTCTCTCTGCAAATTTGCCCTTTCAATGTATTTATTGGTCTCGGGGGTTGTGTATCTGATAGAGGGTCAAGTTTGATAACCTGTATACCAGGCTTGATCCAAGTAATGCTGCCCCTAATGGTGCCTGACGGTTTGCCAGTATTTTCAGAATGTAGTAAGTCTGTGAAGGCACCAAAGTTAACCCCCAATACAGAAGCCATCATTAGCTGGTGCAGGCCAGAGCTCACTCCGTATTATGTGACAAGGTTACATTTCATAAAGAACTACAAGCCACTTTGCAATTATAAGCTGATGCAGCCTTGATTTTACCAAAGACTTATCTTTCTTCTCTACCAGCATGATGGCTTTCAGCTTCAGGACCAGAAATCACTGGAGAAGGTGAATTATTTTTCTTATAAATATATGTTGCTGTCACCAAGTTCTGAATACATAAGATATTAAATGAAAATGTTGTCAAGGAATTCAGGCTCCCAAGATTAAGCACAAAGATGTACGAAACTCATTCTCGTGAACATCATATGTTTTTTTCAGCACACTGTTTCAACCTGCATTCATTCTTCTGACTGATGTTTGTTCAAGCTACACACAGTGATACTTCCTCAGTAACCCTATTTTATCCTGTCTCCTGCCAACAGAGACACAAAACATTTCTAAGCAGTAGCTGGTGGAAAGCTGTCTGTCCCTATCCAGGTGCCACATTTTATTTTCAGCAGGGAGTGTTTTAGCTGAGGAAGGAGATTATGTAGTAATTTAGTGCAATCCATGCCAATAATAAAATAGCAATTTTTCCAAACACTGACATGATACCACTTTATCTGCTTGTCAACATCAGTAAGAATGCCAAGGCAGTAGGACCTTTTGCTCTGAAAATCTTTGAGAAGAGGTATTAACCTGTTGGAAAGGCAAAACTGAATTCTAGAACGCATTATACCATAGTGCAGGGAAGAAACACGGTATCTAATCCCTGGTAAAATGAAAATCCCACATGAGAAAAGATCTACAGGAAAAGTTATTTTGTTTTCTAAATGTAATACAAAATTCTCAATTCATTAGTATTCGTCTAGACATATTTTGTCTCCATTTCTATTGACTATAGTCTATAATATTTCACAATAACTCCATCACAATTTCTCTGCTATGGATTAGTATTTTATTTAATTTATTAAATGCAGTATTCATTTCTGCTCATGTGAAACCTCATGCAGTCTCTGCTTCTGTCTAACAGCACAGGAACACTAATGCAAATCAATAGTCTTGGAATCGACCTTTTGTTTTCCCATATGTCTATGAAAGTCAAGACTTTAGCTTAAACCAAAATGTTACATGGCTGGAATCAGAGGATAAAGGAAGAATTCAAAATTCAAAATTAGACCTAGATGAAATATAAAAATGGTGTTTTCATTTCTTTATTGCATTCAGTTAATAGTCTTGGTACTCATCACGTCTGAACTCTGCAGTATGCAAAAAACACAGCTAGACCAGAATTTGATCTGGCACTTGTACTGCACTTAGAAGTAATTGAATAATCAGTGTCATGTAATACACCATATTATTACTGTTAGTTAAAGGTGGATTCCCATTCAGGTTTTGATATAGCTAATCCTTGTATCAGAATGCACTGCTGCATTTTAAAAGCATTTCTGGGATAGTGATGTAGTACTAGGTTTTGTTTCTTTGGCCTAATTATATATCCCAGAATTATCCTGTCAGTTTTGACAGGCTGAAATGTGCAATTCCCTGCAAAGTTTTATTCTGACATAACTAGTCAAAATGCATTTCAGTTTGTAGAAACAATCTGCAACTACCTAATTGTGGAGGTAAATTGCTCAAGTTAGAGAAACCAGGAAAGGCCAGTACATGGCTTAATGCATTCACACAGGACACTTTGAAAACTCAGTGTTTGGAAGATTGACAGAGCAGATGTCAAATGAATATTTTAAAATTATGCTTCCAAATCTGTGAATATAATTTTCCCCTTGGTCCTCAGTATATTACACAAAACATTCACAAAGATGGAATCATAAAATTTTCTGTGCTGCATACTTTCTGCTTTGCTGTTGTTCAATTACCCAGTCTCACCAAGCTTAAAACTGTATGGGTGCTGGATTTTAACCAAGGTTATACGAGGATTTTAGGTAGCTACATTTTAAGCTTTCAGATAACTAAGAAATGTACTAAAAAAAATGGTTAAACTATTATCTTCCAAAAACCTTAAACCGAACATCATGATGATGATGATGATTACCCTTGTGTATAAGAAACAGGCACCTGATCTAAATTTACTCCCCACCCTTACCTACCCAGGGTGTCAGCTCCAGGGTCAAGGCTGTCAGGATAAATCCATGCATTTTCCAGAATGAAATATTTATTTTGTAATCTGGCAATACGCATCTTCAGAGAAGAGGGTAGACAGAGCTGCACAAGCCAGTCAATGGGGACATACTTTCAGTCAGTTGCTGAAAAGCATTGATTCAGACCAAACGGCCTCATCGTACAACCCATCCTCCTTGCGCAATGTAAGCTGGCTCTTTGTGAGAGCAAAAGGAGACACCGGGTACAAGTCCGCCCAACAGAGATTAAATCTTTATGTGTAACTGTATCACGAGTGGACTAAAACAGAAAAAGCAAAGGTATATGAAATGGTGTGACAGCCACAGGTCACTTGCCGTTGCTGAGTAACAGCAGTGGTTTATGTGTTTTGTCAGAGCTGCTCTGGTCAGATGTGGAAACACATTTCTCTCTTTTCAATCACAAGTGGATTTGTTTTGTTTGGGTTTTCTTTATTTTTTGATAATTGAACATATAAAAGCAAAAGATAAGAAGTTCAGGTTTATTGCCTTCCAATTTGTTCTCCTGGTGAACTTATAACTGAGATAATGAAATATCCTGACTTTGCACAAAAGCAAGAACTTTGAGTAAGGCAAAGTGTTACTGAGTTATAAGCAAGAGAAACGGTTAAAGCAGCATTCAGAAATGTACAATAGCTTATTGTTTTACATTTTTCCTGGGTACTCTGTTTTGTTCCTAATGCTCGATGTATACCAAATGGAAATGGAAGGTCTGGTTGAAACCAGATAAGAACAAACCTCGACCTCTTCTTGAGTTGAAGATGAATTAATCAAAGTTTTTTTAAGGTTTAGAAAACGTTGGCTGCAGAATCGAGGGCTACAACTCTATTCCAAATGTGTTCTATTTTGGAAGGCAACATAATTTTTTTTTTTTTAATTACTACGGTGTAGCCTATTATTTTATATGGATGAGAAAGGTTCAAAAACACTGGAATGTACCAGCAATATTTTTAGAACAATCCAAATACAATGTTTAAAGAGCGGGGTGGAACTGCAAATCAAGGGAATAAAATTAGATACAGCAGAAATTAGGCTAAAATGGGGATTGAAAGGATAGGCCATTCCAGTAATCTTTTGCAGGGGAGGATGGTGAAAATTAGAAAAGAGTTGTTGGGAACTGAAACAGATTCCTGGAGGATCCTGTGGTGAAAACCCAGATGGTTTCTTGCTTCTCTGCATAGTCTTTGGACTCACAAGCTTTAAGAAATTTAATCCAATACAGTAAATTACTCTAGATCCCTGACAAACTTAACCACATAATAAGGCTGAAATACATCCTGATTTGTCTTCCTTTCTGCATCTTACTTGTTCCTCCCTAAGTATCTTTTTCATGTCTTCTTTCTTTTACCAAGTAAGATTTTTCCTTTTTCTATTTTTTTAACATAATATTGAGAACTACACCGAGTAAGACAAGCCCACAAAAATGAGAAAGCCTACTTCAGCCTAAAAATGCTCTCTCAAGGACAAGCACCCCAGCTAAGTGGGATTCTTTTCCAAAGTTGGGGAAGTTTTTGACCCACCGTGCTTACACTACTTTCATGATCTCTGCTTGTCCAGTAAATTCAATGCTTTTGAGACATACCAAAATCTTTTTCATTGTAAGCTTGCCTGACACCAATAAGCCTGTAGATGTATTATCTGTGCAGGCATCTGAGGTCTTCAGATGTGGCATCTGAGCTAGAACTACTGCACTGTAACTACACATCTAGAAATCCTGGATAAAAGTAAAAAACAAAAACAAACAAAAAAAATTCCCCCAATTCTTTTAGACAGCATTTCATGTCAGTGAAAGAGAAGTTGTGCTTCTTTCTCTCACTTGTTTGTCAGAAGCTGAAAAACATTTTTACATTCAGATGTCTGCAAAAGAAATAATCCTCTGGTTTCTACCGAGACGGCTTCCCAGTCAAAAAAGGGACTCTGCTTGAACACCTCTGTCTATGAAAAAGTCTCTAAGACTACTCACAGACAGGGTATATGTTTGTGTTAGATCCTTAAGACAGAGAATTGATGGCATTGCAGCAGTTTCAGGGATAATTGCTTTTTTTGTGATATAGATGCACCAATTACTACATAAAAATTGAATTTGCTCTAACATTTTCCCAATTATTTTTTCTTTTCATAAAACTTGGAATTAGCTTTGGGTTTGTGACTACAGAAAACAAAAATCAACATAATTTCAGACAGCTCAGCAGAAGTTTTCCTTTATCCTTATCTTTCCTCAGAGTTTTGTTGTTCGGCTTTTTTAATGCTAAAATGCATATCAGCCAGTGTTTTTAAAACAATATGGTTTCTCCTGCTCTTTATATTTACTCTGTTCACACACGCATGAGAAATTTCTTAACAAATTTCACAAATACACTCATTTGCTTTAAGTAACTGTAGATTTCACTCTGCATTTACAAAATCCTCTGCAGAAAACATACAAGCCTGTGCCATGATGTGGTTTTACACTCAGTGGTCCCACAGACTAAAGAAAGCAAGAACAGGCGCTCTCACTTGGGGTCTTTCTCCAGTGAGGAAGAAAACCTATACCTCAGAAAACCTAAAAGTCAATACTAGTTTTTCTCTTGACTCGAATGAGTCTGCTTCTTCTTACAAACTTCTGCTCACTGTAGAAGAATTTTATTAATGGTCTCACTTACTGACTAATCCTGTTCTTTTTCAGTGTACTGTATCGTTAAGAAATCATAAAAACAAATAAACAGAGAAATGCATGAGTAAAAGCACTTTAAAAGAACAAATTCATAATGGTTGAGGTTCAGAGAGTTCTCCTTTCGAGACTTCAAAATACATTTACAGGCCAGAATGGTTATTAACAAATTCATGTTAAAGCTCTTAAAAACCCAAACACTGACTGGCTTAACTATAAGGGTGCAAAGGACGCGTTTCTGTTTCCGACTCCAGCCACTCCCATGTCTGTAAGCATGTCTGAATTAAAGCTGAATCTGATTATTGTGTTAAAATGTAGAGTACCAGCAGAAGCTGGCTCCAGATGGTCTCCGGAGTTACAGATACGTCTGCTGTCCTGCCATGGCTTCTCTGTTATTACAAAGCTCTGCCAAAGTGAAAGAATCAGAAGTTCTGGACCTACAACAATGATGGTATCAATATCGCTTTTGTGCTGATGCTCTCCTCTAAGAACTGGGAAAATCATAAACGTCACAAGCACTACCATTTCTTCAGTGATGAGGTCACAGGCAGAAAAAGGAACCACCAGCTTCTGGTACATCCTGTGCAACATACCGGAGTTATTAAATATTTAGCTAATATTAAGAGCATAATCTTTTCCTCAGACCGCTTCGTCACATTGGAAACTAGTCTTTTAAGTATATCACAGGAGGTTTTGTGGGTTTGTTTTTTGTTTCCCCAGAATCCCACTGAAAAGAAAAAGCTACCAGGATCTTGACATTGCTTGTTAGAATCAGCACAGACTGGAACGTGGTAAGTAAGCGTGTACTTTATTCCTGCAGTGGAGAAGTACTGTGGGAGGACACAATAGCAAGGCAAGACAGCTGAGAATAAGAAACCCCAAACTTTCTAACAAATGTGATAAGGCACATCCTAAACTGTTTTCTTCCTTTTAAGCATTGGGCTGTGCCTGTATAAACATAAGCAAGATATGATTTTTTAAGGAGAGGTGACATTAGACTGCTACAAAGAAGAAAAACCAGATTCTGGTACACAAACCCCCTTTTCAGGTCTGAAACAGTGAAGGGACAAGTATAGTGAAGCAAAGTACAGTTGGGAGTAACTTCTAATTTGCCTCTATTAATTAATGAGAGAGGCTCGCACAAAAAGTTGTCTGGTACCTAATGATAAAAGGGGGATGTTATTTAGGGAAGAGAGCATAGGGTAGAAAGCTGCTGTGTACCTGGAAGAATTAGGCAATACACAGATATTAAAAACAAAACCTTGGACATGAAAAACTTGAAATTTAAGTGGTTTAAGAATTTAAGAAATTCAGATTTTGATTCAGTAACTTGCCTGGGCATAATAACCTAAAATGGACCACAATCCAAATCTGAATCCCCTTTTGGATCATTCCAGGTTCTGGACACCTACCTGTATTTTGTGACTTGCAATATCTGTATTGAAAATGAAAGAAGGAAGGTAAGTATCTAAATGACAATTAAAATTCATGTGGGTGTCTAAATGTCAAGCATGGGATCAAGTGGAAGCATTGTAGGTTAGATTTATTGAGACAAGATTAAATCTCTGGATTTGAAACATCAGTGAGGGCTCCCCATTGCCAGTTGTTTTCTGATCTAAGAGAGAGGAGCAAATCTGCATAAGAGACTTTGGGGATAAACCGTACCTGATCTAGTCTTTGAAAAATATACCTGTTTTCTCCCTGACAATCTGTGACAAGATGATACAAAGCAGCATTTAACCAACAGCTTGTAAGAGATTAGGCAGCTGTCAAAAGAGATGTCAATACAGACTTTCACAATTGCCTCCTGAAAGATTTCAGAGAGAACCATTAAGTTACATCTGGGTTTTGATAGCTCTGCCCAGCTGTGCACAGCTGGGCAGATGCTACTTTTACCTGTTTCTTTTGCTCTGGTTTGGTGCATGATAGTTGCGGTGACACTGAGGTATAACAACCATTCTTTATATACATATATTATGAATTTGGTGTCATCCATTATGAACAACCCAATCCTTCTTCTTCGTTTTTCTTCATAACTGTATGTCTTGATTCCCACAAATAAAACCATAATTACTGCTGCCTTTGTTTAACATGATTTATAATTGTTACAATGATACAGTCTCCCTTGGTAACAGTAAGTGCTTACTGCTGACTTGCAGTACAGTTCTTGTGCAGCAAGCTTTCCCGGCTTGAGGCATACTGTCTCTAAAATAAACATTTTTCTACTCTATAACAACAACAAGATAGTAGGTGGCCCATGCAGCCTAATTTTTCCAGATTATTACAACAGCCTTGTAAAAAACTTTGGTTTAAGCAGTTAGCCAGAACTTGGGATTTTTCATATTAGAGAAAACGAATAATACAAAATATTCCTTGAGAGAAGGACCTTTATTTATGAAGGAAGCACACTAGCTTCTATTTCTCGAGAAAGTAGAAACGAAAAGACATTTGGTGGCTTATTTTACAATTTGCTTTGTCTTTCTCCTATCATACTTGTGCCTAAGGAGGACACCTGTCTCCCCATATGATCCCGTTTACATCCGCATCTTCAACTTCTCTACTGCCTTTCTTTTCAGTTTCCTAGTTCAGCCCATGCACGGCTTGCCAAGCAGTCCCCTACTTCTGCTATTCTCAGCCCCAGGAAGAAAACTGGTAAAGGTGCAGCTGGACGGTACTGCTAGGCCAATGTCACACCCAGCTACTGTCCAAGGGACATGCTATTCGCATCACTCCCTGCTCTCTACTACCTGTCTTTACTCCTCCTTTGGACCAACACCATCACTCATCCAACCCCGTACTGAGAGGTTTCATGGAGACAAACCAGAAGAAAACTCTTTTAATTTTTCTGATTTAATTTTCTGTCACTTTACGTTCCTGAATCAGTTCGCAACATGGCTAGACAAAGACAGGGATGACAAAACGGGATCCATGGGAACATATATTTACAGTTTGAGGATCGAGAGGGTCAACTGTAACATATCAGCAGAATGACTAATTGCTCAGTTCGCTTTGGGAAATAGACATTTTCTAGCTTTCTCACTTTAGAACTCTTTTCATTTAACAGAAAGAATGTTTAGCACTCATGTCTGCTTCAGCAACAGCATGGAGTATTGGCGGTTAGTGGCTTCTCAGCTGGGTTCACCTGCTCTGCACCAACACATGGGTCCTGGGACTGTAAGAGAAGATGAAGCAACAGTAAGCAATTGGAAGGAGGACTGATCCTTTCAGCAGCACAGCCCAGGAAGATCAAAACCTAGGTATTATATCTGACAAGGCAAGTGATTAGAAAAAGAAGAATTAAGAAATAAAGTTTGGAAACCTTACTGTAATCCATAATTTTCGGTGTTGAGTGCAGTCAGGCCCAGGGCAAAATCACCATATTTGCATGAAGAAAAGTAAGTTTTATGATTCAAGCATGGATTCAAAGCCAAAATTTTGTCCCTGCTTTTATTACATGCCCAGCCAATATCCTTAAACATCCCATTCTGTACATAGCAGGGACTGAAAGCCCACCAGTGAGTAAAGAGCTGGAGACTTTTGTTCCTAGGCTTCCTCCTACCCTAAGCACCATACCCACTAATTTTATAATTAAAGCGTTTATTAGGTTGCCCTATAATACAACATAACAGAAGGGCATGTGAATTCCTCTTTATACTCAAATAATTCAACATTAGATAACAAGTTAAATGTTATTCATTACAGTTTTATTATGAACTTTGTCCCTTTTTTAAGGAAAAGCATTTGCTGCAGTACATTAGATTTTTAGGTTTGAAAGTGTACAGCAAAAAGAACCAATTCACAAGTGAACTTTTTTTTTTTTAATGTAAATCTAGGTTACGACTTCAGGACCAAAAATGGTATGTGCATGTCAGAAAGAACTCTGACGAGGATACTGGGCAGTTTCTCAATTTCTGGTTCACTCTATTTTTCCTCCTCTCCTCTCCTCTCCTCTCCTCTCCTCTCCTCTCCTCTCCTCTCCTCTCCTCTCCTCTCCTCTCCTCTCCTCTCCTCTCCTCTCCTCTCCTCTCCTCTCCTCTCCTCTCCTCTCCTCTCCTCTCCTCTCCTCTCCTCTCCTCTCCTCTCCTCTCCTCTCCTCTCCTCTCCTCTCCTCTCCTCTCCTCTCCTCTCCTCTCCTCTCCTCTCCTCTCCTCTCCTCTCCTCTCCTCTCCTCTCCTCTCCTCTCCTCTCCTCTCCTCTCCTCTCCTCTCCTCTCCTCTTTTTCCTTTTCCTTTTCCTTTTCCTTTTCCGTCTAGCAGGTAAGAAACAAAACGTTAATTTCTGTAAACCTTTGCTGGTTAGCCTGTCCTGCCTGCGCACAACTGAACAACCCGTGGTGGGAAGAGATTCACCCATCTGTCCCCTCTGCAGACACAGACAGCAAAGTGACTCCGCAAAACAGTTGCACTTCAATCCACTGTCAGAGAAGTTTTTAAAAGGCAGGATGGTCATGTGCATGGAAACAGAGGGAGGGAGCTTCTCCGCATGGCCCTGCGTAATTCAAGCCAGCACATGTATTTCTTGCACAAGCAACAAGACTCATCCCAGCGGAACAGCAGTTTGGAAGTTCAAAATGACACAGAAAGGAAACATTAAAGACTTTTTCCAATTTAGAAAAAAAAAAAAAAAAGATGGGGGGGGTGTTACGATACTTTGCCACAGCAGGATCATACATACAGTGCAACTCCATGCGGTCCTTTGGAGGTATGGCTATGGATAACCTGACTGGGAAAATGAGACTTGCTGAGGCCTTTTCATTGCTGTCATGCATCAGGCATTTATTTGCAGTAACTACTGATTGGGCAAGATTTCAAAGAATGAATTAGACCCCAGCTTTGCAAAGGATGCACTGGCACTGTTGAAATTGTTGGTCATTAGCATGTTTTACTGTACAGTCCTAGTTTTATTTCTTCACATTTTTTGTTTTCCCTTAAAGCAGTGATATTTTGCCACCCTTCTTGGAGTAGATAATGATGAAATTAATCCTGTTATGGAGTTTCCACTCCCTGGAAAGATGATTTCACATATGGGGAGGAATTGCAACAAATCAATCTTCTCATCGATTCATTGAAGGTGGGTTTTCATATGCAGCATTTTTAGAGGGCAGGGAAGATCAGAAGGACCTTAGGGAAGTCAGTATCTTCATCACTGTCAAAGCATCTGCTCTTGTATCCTGACAGAATTGAATTGTAAGAAGACATCATTCCTGATCTTTTATATAGTATTTTTTCCTAAAAAAAAAAATTGAAAAGTATCTATTTTTTTCTTTCTAGAAAAGACAAATATTCAACTGTTCAGACTTACAAAGTGTTATTGTTCTTATTTTCAGCTGAAATTCATCATTTAATGAGAAACTGAATTTAGACACATAAGCTCTCTATATCGTTACAGACTGCATTAAGCAATCAAGAAGTTAAGTGGGATTTATTAATTTTTGAAAGAGCAATATTAATTTCTTCTGTCAGAACATGAAAGAAAGCTAACTTAGATAAGTCTGCGTCTCGTAAATGCTCCAGTAAAAGAAGTATTTCTGATGAATTGGCACTTTGTTATTTGGGCTCACCTTTTCCCATCTCCCTCATCAGTAAATTCTTATCTTTTTCTAAAAAATGAATGCTACAACATGTTTGAGAACATACTTCATTTCAGAGGACTCCATAACAGTCATTTCGATCCAATACTGCATCAGCTAGTGAACACGATGGGTGGTCTGTATAGTATTAATTGACTTCTTGGGAAACTGACCTATATTTTTATTCCCAAAGAACCACGTATACAAAATGTTGAAAACCAAAGAGTATAACCAAGTTTAACAAATGAGAAAAGTTATTTTTTTACTGTTCTGTAATTATACTTGACTGATACCATGATGATGCTGGCATTTTTGTGTCAGCCTTTTACAAATTGTTAATGCGCCTTGAAAACAAATTATTCAGTGATGAACCAAGATGAACTGTAGGCAGTTCATCATCAACTGATGAACTTGAACTTGTGAAACCAAGATACAGTTCTAGAATAATATTATTTTCAACAGTGGTCAGACTATGCTACACATAATCAACACTCACAGGAAAAACGTGGGATAAAACACCTTGCTGCAACCAGAGAGAGTTTTGCTCAGAAATTCAATGATGAGTAAAACTGCTATAGTTTTTGCTCCCTGGTTTCTTTTCTCATTGACAGGATTTTGTCACCCGGATCTAAAATCAAAATATTTACGGGCTTGTTTTTATGAAGCACATTGAGCATGATTGTTGGAAGAGTTACTCTCCATTACAGCAATGCAACTGAGGTGAAGAAAATTGGAATGTAAAGGCGTAAATTTCTGGTACATAAGGTTTGTTATATATGAAATTAACATAATTAGGTCTGGACAGCTACATTTTGCGTACTGAATCAAGCAGGCAACCGTACCAATTAGACAAAATGCAGATCAGAGAGCTGATGCTGCCTGTGGATATATTACAAAAACACAGTCTGATCGTATGTTTTTTTCTCATTTTCTTGCTAATGTAGGCCAAAATTCTGTCAGCTAATGAAAATAACATTCTTAGTGTACTGTAAGGTAGCTCATGTTTAAAAAGAAGATCCTGCTACTCACTGTGTGTGAAAGCAAGATGTGAACACAAAAAACTAGAGCTCAGATGTTCAGGTACTCCAGAATATATGTTCATGAAAAAGATATTATTAAGTAGTCAATATGTTACCTTAGGCTTCGCTATTCTAAATTTTGCTTTGGAAAACTTGTGCTTGCAAGAACTTTGTAAGAATTGAAATTATATTCAATGACTTTTAGGAAAAGAATATACAGTGAAATTGAAAACGGAGTCACCAACAAACACTCCAAAAAACTTTTTACATAATATTCATCATGTCCCAAAGAAGTGGCTTTCAATAACATTCCACAGATAACTGATATATATTTAACCATCTAAGACCAAACTTCTGAAGAGGGAATTGTCTTGAGTAGATGATAGCATATCCATGTTCTCAGTAGACCTTAAGCGTGTGCTTCAAATTTAGTCATATTTACAAATACTGTCTTGAAGATGAATGTTTTCCTTAACTATCAGCTGCGTGGTTTTCCTGTCGTATTTCTAGAATGCTTAGCAGAAGGCAACTGATAGCTCAAGTCAGACTTTGGACAGTAATACAATGCATGAGTAACAACTCCACTTAGGACAAGCAACAAAAATAAACTTTAAAAATCCATATAATTCATAGTACAGCCTGAAATAAAGCATGATAAGCCTCAGAACTGTGTTTTTACTCCTGATAGCTAAAATGTACAGCAAATGCCCTCTGTCAAGAAAGAATTATACTGAAGATGTAAAGGGAACACGCAGAGTAAGAATTCACAAATACCAACCAAAACAAAAGGCTTTACCTGGAAGCCAATGACTGGCTGGGAAAACTGAACTCTGGAAGATTTGCCCCAGGCTTTGCCCTTGTTCCAGAGGAAGTCAATCCTGAAGCCCATCTGGGTTTGCTTTTTTGATCTAAGATGAAAATTTTATGTGAATGTCTTTGTATTGGTAATGGCAATGACACAAGATTGTCCGCTAAAGACATGAAGTTTCTGGGGGAAAATGTTATCTGAGAACACGTCAGTTTTCCTTATTTATAAAAAATTAGCAGATTTGCTTGTTTCAAATAGAATAAAGGAAAAGTTAGCATTTATAAACGTCTAAACATTTCCAGGATCATTCTGGTGAGATAAGGGGATGTGTTGTTTGTTTCACTTTGAGGTAAATGCGATCAGAATTTCAATCACCTACTCAACAAGTCTACTCCACAGACTGAGCACCTGAAAGCAAATACAGTTTTTTTATTTATATATATATATATCTCTCAAAGGCTCCGTTTTGCAGAAAAAAGGGCACAGTTCTAAATTAATTCCACTATGCGACTTGAGGTCAAACATTCCTTCGTAATTTCAATAAATGATTAGTTGGCTACACGGGCTTACTCTCCTTTTATCTTTCACAGCTTCCCCACAAACAGCTCTAAATGCGCCGGCTCTTGGAAGCATGCCGAAATACGACTGGTGACAGTAAACGAGATTACTCCCGACAGAAATATTCTGCTTGGGAACAGGATTGAATTATGAATTTTGATTGTGATCCAAATTTGCCAGTGGAAATGATTTTAATATAAAAAATACCTTCTTGACAAACTGTTTTCATATTTCTTTATTTAAAAATAAAACAAAACTGCATTTAGTCTCAAGACATTACTTTGAAATGAATGGCAAAAAGTTTTCTCTTTGGAACTGCAAATACATTATCCAGCTTTTTTTGCAGCCAAGTTTCAGTAACTGAGTCAATGATCTCTTAAGTCTGTAGGTTCCACACCTTAAATAAAAATAACACAACAAACAGTCAAACAATATTTTGAACCTGAATTTCGAAAGTGTTTATGGCAAACCTTCAAATACTATTAAGAAAGGGGAAATGAGGGAAGATCAGCAAAGACCTTTTAATTTTTTCAGATTTCTCTCATTTTTTTAGCTATTCAGAATATGTTACTCTTTTTTTCCCATCAGAAAAAGTTAAGTAAAATTCACCACCTAACAAAAGTGAATTGATAAGCCCAGGATTTTTTAAAAACACTGAAAAAGCTGCTGAGAAAAGAAAAAGTCAAAAAGGATATAAAAGCTATTAGTACCTCATTTAAGAACTGTTACCAAATACAGCTAACAAGAATTTTTGGTAGAGTTAATGTTAGCAAAAAAAAAGTAATAGGCGCTTAAACTTTTTAATAAAGATATGTAAAACATATAAAAAAGACTGTATAAATTCATAATGCATTATGAAACATTTTATAAATGTTAATTATTATGACTGTTACAGCAACATAGTCTCTTCTAAAGCTCACTCTTTCAAATATTTTCTCCTTTAAACAGAAAAATCATGCCAGAGGTTATTTATGAGTTAATATTAAGAAATGGAAAATCATCCCCCCTCACTGGCTATTATGTATAATTAACTTCAGAGATTATTCCATTTAAATAGGTTTGTCCTAGGATTTTATGTTTCTTTTGCCCTACTAAACCTGGAGGATACACTCAATGTAATTAAAATATAATATACTTCAAACTGAGACCTAGCAACGGCAATTTAGTCACTGACAATGTGGTATGGTGTTACTCCTAACTGATGAGGTATTTTGTTTTAATTTCAAGCTACCAGCATACAGGTGAACCGCAATTTACGGGCAGTCCTGGAGAGGGAAAGCTGCTTTTTTCCTAGAACAGGAAAATGCCATATAAACGTTTTTCGCACCATCATGTTTCCCAACAGGACAACTCCTGAGCTGAGAAGTTTTGTCTTTTTAGCCTTGTTAAATTTTTATGCTTGTCTTTCTTGTAGAAAAGGGTTGTTTCCTGTATGCCTTGTACAGGTGGGGTCTCTTCTCTCCATTTCAGACCAAGTGCACCAGTTCCTACATCTTTTTATGTTATCATGCCTTGGGATCCCTTCTCTTCCAAATCCTTTCTAAAGAGAGCATTGTAAAGAAAAATAGCTCCTCTCTTTCTAGGATATCAAGCCTGCTTATGTCCTGCTTTATTTAAAAATTTTAATTTAAGTAACCGAATTTAATTTAAGTAAATGCTTTTAGATGGGACCATCTTGTCTCTGACTAGCAAGACTCTCTGTCTTGTTCACAATTTAACATGTTAGCAGAGATTAACACCAGGTGTTTATGTCACAGCGATAACCTACAGGTGATCATGAATGTGGAAGATTGGACTCAATTACCTGTCCAGAGGACAAGGCACTGAGCTTTAATGTTGCTGTGTTAGGACTCTGCTGTATTCCTCTCCCAGAGGCCACTGAAGCATGTTCTGACATGCATGAAAAGATTTCAACAGCCCTCAAACAGATCATCTGTATTTTTCTTCCTGCTTAAATCATTAATATCACCAGCTGCATATGGCAAAAAGATCATTTACAGCATTAGGCACCAATGGTGAGACACTAATCTGAATTTTCTTTTGTCAGGGACTGATGATCTACAAGCCACACAAAGCATGTTGCTCAGCATCTAAATGAAGATATCTCTTGATGAAGATACCAGAACTACCTGGAGACAGAAAATATTTTGAAATAAAAATATGTCTTCCCTGATTTGAATACTTAGATAACTCTAGAGATGGACCTCTGGACTGGTGAAAATATCCATGCAGTAATTGTATAAGAAGGGCTGGCTTAGATGAAATGCTTCAAGTATGACATTTAGGAATATTTTGTTAGGGATGAGTTCTCAGCTGCTGATCTTCTTGGCCTCCTTTTTTCTTTTTTTTTTCAAATGTTCCTAGGCATGTTTCTAAATTGAACCATCACCAATTTATATTCATGCGAGATTATATCTAAGTCTCCTACCAGTTTCCTTCTACTAGCCTATAAAGAAATTATACCTGCTAAATCCAAAACCTACATTTTTATGTCCCCAGGTGAAAGCTGAGATTAGAAAATTGAAACTTCTGAGTAGAAACAAGGCAAAACCACTCATCCTACACAACAGGCAACAAACTGGCTCATACACAAGACTTACATTCCACAGCCAGTACTCCTGTGAGTGGTTTGAAAGTCTCTTTGCCTGAAAGTATGAAGATTTCCTCAGGCGTACACTGGAGACAGAATCCTTCACACAAATATTGCTGTTACATGCAGTCCATTCGTATCTTATCACTTAGAAAAGTCAGATTATTTTAAAGTATTTTTATCACGAGGATTAAGCATCTTCATGCGTTTCAGGTAGGAAATAGCTGCATCCTCTTTCACAGCAATCATTGACTTTTTAATAGCAGTGACTGCTCATTTTTATATTAGTATTTTCACTTTCTGTTTTTTATTTTCCTGGAATGGTGAATTGCTACGTCTTCCAGACTAACAGGAAAATACAGGAAATAAACCTGGAAAATTGTAAGTAAGGAAATATTTGTAAAAATAAACCTTATTCTGGAAGAAGACAATTTGAAAAATACAAATACTACTGAAGAGTCTGAATGACATGGAATACTAAGGATTCTAGCCACTCTCTGGTAAGATCAGTGAATGTTTTTCAGTAGTCTCATGGGACCTAAATAAAGCTTGAAGAGAAAAAATTATTGAATTTATTCTGTCACTTGCGACAGTAGTCAGATTTCTGAATTCTGAGTCTTTCCTTCTGCGCAAAACTAAAGGAAGGTGCACTGTTGGGGGCATGGTGAATGCTTTCCATATTTGATGGCCAGGGCAGATGACTGAGTGCCATTTTTCACCTTTCCTCACTGAAAAGGACCTCTTTTACCCCTGTACGAATTTGTATCCACTGCCAAAAAGCCCAGACTAATCTGATTCAGTGGTCCTCCCATCAGCATAAATGGTGAGTCAGTCTAGACCTTCAAAGGCCTCATGCAGTCAAGAGAGCAGAAGACTGGTGAACCACTGGTGAGCTATGGATACCTTGGTTTCTCAGTAATCCACCTTTCTTCACAACCCAGTCAGCTACTCGCTCTTAGTGTGGTACAGGTTTGCGAACTCAGTAGTCAGGAGCTGATGGCCATGGTGCAAGATACACCTGGTAGACAGAGTGCTTGCTCCAAGGACTATTCATGCACTATTGCATAGTAGGCAAGTATTTTTGGAGTGGGGGTAAAGATGCAGGACTCCTGCATCAGAAATAGTTACTGTGCATCTGTGCAGTAATTCTGCTCATCTCCTGCTGGTCATTGAGCCTCAAATCCCTCACAAAGAGCTTCCCCTGGTGCCCCAAAAGTAGTTTTCTGCCAGAATATAGCCTAGGAATTACAGTGGAGATGGAAGTTTAATGTGCATAGGAGCCCTCAAACAAGAACAATAGAGCCTGGATCTCACATCTTTAGGAAAAAAAGCCCTAAAACAGTTCGAAGAAGCTGAAAAGGCCTGGATCTGCAAACTCAAAGCATGTCACTGAATATCTGCTGAATGGAGACAATCTGTCAATACAATCAAGGACTAAATTTCTTTTTCTTTCTTTGTATCAGTATGATCAATCAAATGAGAAAAATTGTCCGTGAAATCTTCCTTTGAACACAAACCTCCTCTGAGTTATATTCCTCTGGATGGAGAACAGAGAGGCACCCTATCGAGCCTCTCTCTGTTCATTTGGGACCATCAATGCCTACACTGCAGTGGGAAGGGGAGACAACCTCCTACAGGAAAACTTTATCTGTGTTTTCAAGGAAAATGGGAGTTTTTCTAGAGTTTGCTTGGAGCACCATCAGTAAACATGCTTTGAGAATGCTTTCCAGAGCAAATCCAACAGGCTAGAGAGCTGTGAAAGAGTCCTGAGACAAGTCTGTGTCAAGAGAGAAGCCAGACATTCAGCCTAACCAATAGCACAGCACTTCTGTTCGTCTACAAAAGCAGAATTTAAGCTTCGAGGAAAACACCACGTAAAATCTAGACACTTCTTGTCTTTCAGCACCTCTAGAGTTAGAGGCACTTGATCAGATTTTAAACTTGCCTAAATGTGATACAAGTTTCTCATGAGTCCTCTTGCAAATTTGGATCCAAGTCCACAAGGTTATCCAGGAATTCTTCTGCAGAGTCGGAAAGTAAATCCCAAGCTCCTAAAAACCAGCTATGTAAACACTGAATGTTTTAGTTGGAAAACTGAACACATTTTTCAGTTTATCCTGATAGTAAAAATAGTTATTAAAGGCTTTCAGGGATGCAGAGGGATATGCAGCATGTGTGTTGAGAGAGAGCATGTCTTTTGCTACCCCAAACCCTTCTTTCAACTGAAAACAAATTTTTCAGTGAAAGAAAAGGTTGTATACTGTATTTTCTGACTTTAGCTAATTTTAAAATTCAAAACAAAAATATTATTTTAAAATGCCAAAACATTTTGTTTGAAAATAGTCAGAATGAACTATTTTTACTTTTTTTTTTTTTAATTTTATTTTGTGAAACCATTTTGGAGGGGGAAGCTATACCCACACTCTAATTTCCTGAAAACCATTTCTCATTAGTTTCCTTTCTAAAGAAACTTCATTGTTCTGTGAGTGCAAAGATAGCTTCTTACCCATTGAACTATTCTTCCTTTCTAAAACATTGCTCAATTAGAATTATTCTCCCCCAAAAAAGTTTATCTGTGCTTCCATTGCTACTACTGGCCTGAAAGGCCTTTTAACTTTTAAATTAAAGAGACATTTTTTAAAGTGAAAAGAAGATCACTCTTCAATGCATTTGAAATTTTCTGAAGGAAGCCTTACATTAACTAAGATGAAAAAGTTATTTCTTTTTTCTTCAAAATAAAAATAAATTAGAGTATCTGAAATTACAGCTTCTTCGAACTGTTTTTTCACAGAGGAAAGGAGGAGTTTTTCTTTTCATGTGAAAACACATTTTGATCTATTCACATTTGGTCAACTAATTTTAATAGAGTTTGTGCTTCTTAGGTGTTGCTAAGAGGTACAGGAGAAAAATATTTGAGTAGCGGGGAAGCAGAAAAAAAAAGATAATAAAGTAAACAATAA
>NW_010413009.1:0-3384 GCF_000710305.1 Buceros rhinoceros silvestris | reverse complement strand
TATTTTTTATATATTTTATTTATAAAATAATTAGAAAAAACTTGGAAGGAAAAAGAACTGAGTCAACTGAGGGCAATTCCACTAGATCTTGTCAAGACCAGAAAAACAATATAATTTGGAAATTAAAGTAAAAATGTTTCATATACTGTCCTATTATACTCCCAGCCTGGAAAAGAGATTATTTGTAGTGCAGAAACTGTATAAGAAGAGGAATCCTCAAGAATTATACTATAGACTAATTTTTTCATTATTTTTTGTGTCAGGTTCTATAGAAAATGGACCAAGGGAAAATCTGTTATCAGTCACTACTTTGACAGAAAGGCACAGCAACTTGGTAAGTCCAGGGAGTGCAACGTCTCTGTGTCTATGACTTCTTATCTGTTTGTACTTGAGTACATTTGTGAGCCTTATTAGCAAATATAAACTTACTTGGAGCATAAATAAATAACCATCATTAATATCTTATTCGGTTTCAACACTTCCTGTAGAAATTTTATTGAGTTATTTCAGTAAAGCAGTGTATAAATCAACATGACGCTTGACAGAATGATCCTACAGAGTAATAATACCTTTGTTCATATAGCTCCATTTAGAATAGAAATTCTATCTACTGATAGGTTAAAAAGTTTGAGAAAATCACAAGAGCTTTACTTTTAATTTTACTCTAACTCTTACTTTAGTTTACAGACATTACATTATTAGAACTTTTAGAAGGCTGGAAGGTGCACGACACTTTTATTTAGACCTACATATCTTCTCAGCAGCCCTTAATCATTAATAAATATCAGTGATCAAGTCTCTATTTATGATACTTATTTCCAAATGTTATAAAACATAATGTCATTATCTCTCTCAAAAGGCAGTTGCTTTAGAAAACTAGCTTCTTAAAATCTTTGGGTTTTGACTGTATCTCTCAACTTTACAGCACAATGAAATGTAACTATTCTTGAAGGCAGCCTGAGCAAAAACATCTCCTTCTTCCTCCTACCAAAAAGGAAGTTATTTGATTTATTTCAAGGATTTTTCATTATAAATTGCTCTTATTAGAAAAATAGGGAATTTTTTTTCCAACCAAAATTCTATGATTCTCCCCATTACCTTCAAAAGTGAAAGAAAGGGAAGTTTTTTCTTCTGGGTAGTTCTATGCAATCAAATAAAGCAGGTCATATTTATAAATTTTGCATAAGTACTGCCACAGTGCTGCACATCAGGAGGGGTATAACATTATTGGACTGTTAAAGCACCTCTCAAAACCAGGAAAAATCTCCTCAAATGTAATGTCCCATGGCAACCAGAGAGATACCAAAATTTTTAAAATATTTTGAAAAGCCTGTTATTTGAACCTAATTTGAGATTAATGTTTTTGAAGGGTAATGAGCCCATTTCCTGAGAAATGCTGATAAAAAGTCTCTCCCTTACATAGAGTGACATGAAATGACACAAACTATAAAAATACTTGGAACCATCTCTACCTTTAAAAGGAGCTTTTGTTCCTGAAATGAAGAGATGTAGAGAAAGAAGGAATGGCAGGGAAACATTAATTTCTCTTTTTGCTCTTTACATAATATAACAGGACAATAATGCTTCTGTTGAATTAATTAACAGATTAGGAATTATGTTTAGGTACGTATTTTAAGGGCAAGGTTACAGCTTTGAGCAAGAAGTGCGGACAGTTGCCTGTTTCCATAGTTTTTTCACTCAAATTAGGAAAAATAGTTGAAACATTAAATGTATTACATTTTCACAGCTTAGAACCTTTTTAAATCTTTCCCGTGCAACAGGAAAGGAGAGCTTTGTAACTGAAAGTTACATCAATCACATCGATCGAAGACAGGGATGTTAAAGGAAATATACATGCCAAAATGCATGATAAAACAGTAAATGTTAGCAATACAGACATAAACATCATGTTTGGACACAGAGAGTATTTCTCAGATTGCCAGGGATGCTCCTTCCATCTCTATCACTGTAGAGACCTGAGAGGGAGTTTACAGGTTGGTTCTCATCAGCACTGCCACTAATTTGTGTAGAGGTCATTGCTGAATGGCAACCAAACGGCAGGCAACACTGAACACCTGCATCAACAGCTTTTCCACTACACGTGGTGAGAGAAAGTGAGAATTGAAATCTATGTGTCTGCTATGTCTCTGGATGCTGTGCTACTGAATATCCCTTCTCCCTCCATTCTGTCTCTGCCTCACCACCCTCCCCTCCCCACCACCGCCCTTTATTTTTTTTTACCAGAAAGTCACTGAAAGTTTGAAAGGCTTCAAGTGTGAGGTAAATATTGCTAGGTCACTTAGCTGCTTGTCAAACACTGCACAGAACATAACACGTCTTCAGAAGCCCCACAGTATAAACGGATTTTCTAGATGGGACCAATATGTTTTTATCAAATGTAACACGTGAATGAGGAACAGCCGTCTACAACTATCTGATGCGAATGAGAGCATGGAGGAGTCCTGCTGATTCCAGTGAGGCGTCTTGCATGCATAATGATCTGCAGCACTGAAGCTGTCCTGTGGCCAGTAAGGCTCAGCTGGAAGCTTGTCAAAGTTGGATCTAAATTTATGTAACATAGGAATCAATCTGTGCATGTTTTCTCCATCTTTGCATTTGGCTTGAGGTGCTGTTTGTAGCTGATTTTCTCAAAAGTGGTGAAAATGCTCTTATTTTTTCAATTTATTTAACCAAAGAAAGCCACACAGTATTGAAAATTTATTTCTGTTTTCATTTATTTTTTTAAAAATATGCCAGAATATTTAACTTACTTATGCTTTAAGGATTCTGTGCCAAAGTTAATTGAAAATTATAGCTTAAATGTTTTTATACTGTAAGTTCAGAGCTTCAGCAGTTCATGTGTGCTTACCAGACCATCTCTGACTTACATATGGCAACATTAGTGCATGTCATATGCATTTTAGCACTTGTACAGCTCTGATTTAGGCACCCGCAGGATAACATGTTGAATCCATTTTTTTGTGAAAGCTGCTCTTGGAAAGGAAGAGATTTTAATGGAATGAGCGTGTTAGAAAAGGATAAGAGTACCGGACACCTGAAATGAAATTTGTCTGTAACCTTCAAGGCAATATGCAGACTAATGAGATGTAGAAGAATTGCCACTACATCTGTTCTGGTTTGCTCACATTTAAGAGGAACACTTAAAAGAAATTCCACATTAGGGCACCTTATTTATTAAAAATAATAAAATTTGCTCATATACATTCATGCCGTGTATTTAGCGCTTGAGGAAAGCAACTAAGAGGGATACTTTTCTTCCCCTTTATATTAATATTTAATTAAAAGCTCAGGAAAATCACATTTTGACAGATACTCCATAGGAAAAATACATCTGCAGTGACAATTTTCTTGTTTGATCTCTGT
>NW_010413008.1:439-814 GCF_000710305.1 Buceros rhinoceros silvestris | reverse complement strand
TGCCCCCCTTCTCAAACCGCGACACCTGGGAGACAGGGTTATACATTAAAACACATTAAAAAAACATTAAATCTGGGAATCAGGAACCTCTCCAGCCGAAATAGAAGATGGGCTTTCCTTTTCTTGCTGAGCTCTAGCCAGAGCTCTCTGGTCAGCCAGGGGCTCTCCGGCTCTGCCTGCTGGCACGGCCCTTCCGACAGCCTTCTTTCTGCCGAGACGGACCAGGCAGAGACGAGACTCCTGAGGAACACTGTCATCTTTCATTGTCTCGGAAAACGGCCATGTCCGAGTGGCAGCTCGCAGCATGATGTCTCCAGGCCGTGAGGTCTTCTTCTGCCTGAGACTCCGTCCATGCGTCTGTCCCTGGCGGGTCTC
>NW_010413008.1:0-376 GCF_000710305.1 Buceros rhinoceros silvestris | reverse complement strand
GAGGGTTTGTGCTAAGCAAGAAGCGTAAGTGGATTGGTTCAGAGTTCTCAGTCTTGTTTCATGATTTGGCCCCCATGTGCATGACATTCTCCCCGTGCTGCTCCCCTGGAGGCTGCGCAGGCTCAGGGCACCTGCCTGTCTCTGGCAGCAGGGCACTGCCGCTTTGGCTGTCCCGCCCCGCAGGGACCCCTGAAAGCCCTGCGCAGGGCTTTGAGCAGCCTCCTGAAGCGGGAGGGCCGTCGCTTTGGAGGAGAGCTGTCAGCACCAGCCGAGGAAGCTCCTGCTGCCTCCCTCACATCGCACTGGCTCTTGGCTTGTGCCGCTGAGGTCTGCTTGTTGGAGACCGGAGGAGCTGCTGCCTTCTCCTCCTCCTGTG
>NW_010413007.1:21707-22098 GCF_000710305.1 Buceros rhinoceros silvestris | reverse complement strand
TAATATAATATAATATAAAATAATATAAACTATGTAAATCATACAATCTGATGTTTTAGTTTTAATCCAGAATAACATGAAACCAACTATTACCACATTACTTACGAGACTAAATCCCAGAGAAATCCAGGAGTCAGGAGTAAAGGCTTCTCGTCTTTTTCCAACTCTATTTCAACTGACCGGATAAAATCTAAAGAGGCTTTTGGATTTTAATTCGGTAGTAGTGCCATTTTCCCCCCAGTATTTAATCCACGTTCATTAAATGTCACAGTATTCCGTACCTTTAAAAGAGCAAGGCAGTGCAAGGCCCGGGCGAGCCCCACAGACCCTCCTCACCCCCCGGCACAGCGCTGATGTTCGGCACAGAAAAATCTGCCCGGCACCACGAGGG
>NW_010413007.1:1728-21607 GCF_000710305.1 Buceros rhinoceros silvestris | reverse complement strand
GGTGTTAACAACCAGCCACAGCCAACCCCCCTTTGGCGGCTGCCTTCTCCCTGCATACCAGGAACACGAGGACTCCCAACCTTCAGGTGTCGTTTCCATACGTCTGGCAGTCCCCACGAAGGACCAGCATGCAGCAGCCCTGCAGACACGCACGGGCCACTCAACTCCTCCTGGGTTCACTGCACACCTCGAGCAGACTTGCTGCATCCCACACAAAGTCCAGGGAGCAGCGAATCTCTTACGCGCTCAGACCGCTGTACGCCCCACAAATACACGTCACAACAAATGGTGTCTCTCGGGGGCACAAGTCACTGGGAACTGCTGCCACCCACACGGTACACCCACTGCAGCCAAACACCACCCCAAACCACCAGCAGTGCGTCGGGAGCTGCTCCGATCACCCCGATCGTAGCCGGTATCGGGTTTAGTATACCCAAAGCATGTTCCTTCAGGCAGCAACAAAGCCAGGATCCCTGTTCCACACGCAGGCCGAAATACAGCCCAACCCCAGAGGGCACAGAAGGGTCTGACCCGAAGGTTCCTTGTTTAAACTAACTCAAAGCCATGCACGGTGAGTGAGGGCTTCTGGCCCGGCTGAAATAAACCCCCAGATTTCATAGCATGGACTACAGAACCTTCAGCCCAACTGCTCTGATCTCCTGAGCTGCTTCTGTCCCACTGAATTACTTACTACCACCAGTATCACCTCTCAAAAACCGACATCTCCCTCCAATCTGATAATGCAATTTCTGTCTCAGGTGACTGTGCCCTGACACCAATTCTGTCTCACCTTGGACACTGCACAGGGCAGTCAAATTCTTTGCAAAGCTTCCACCAGAACTGCCGCTAGATAAACACAGCTGCATTTCCACAGCACACACGGTTTTGGAAACTCCCTTCATACGCGGACCAGCTGCGACACTGAACAGAAGGCGACACAGCCAAAGTTATGGGAGGTGGCAGGAAGTTTTGTGAATCCAAAGTTTCTGTATGTTTTTATTTGGTTGCAGAATTTCCTATTCTGACATAGGACAGGGATTTACTGCAAGTGTTCAGCATGTTACAGTGACAGGCTGAGACAACGCTAAGTGCTTTGCAACGTACTGACAGCAAACAGAGCACAGAAAACGTGAGTCCTTGTGCTTTGAAAGCACTCTGTATTGTTTTCTAATATATTTACACAAAATATTCTAACTCTTTCAATTTTTTAAGCTTTAGATATGCAAAGGCTTTTAAAAAGTTACAGTTCACAGGATTTCAGGGGGGATTTTTTGTTGTTTTTTTAATTTATTTATGATCTCATCCCAGATGTGGCATCAAATGTACACAGCAGAGTATCTTCCTTAAGCATTATTTTATAGAGGTCTTTGTGTCATCATCCAACACTTAATCACATGAGGATTAGCACGAAGGCTTAGCTGGAGTAGTGTGAGCAGCAGAGAAGGATACTGGCTATCTGCTATTTTTAAACAATTCCACACCACCTCCCCTTCTCCCAATTTGCCCTGCCACCAGCACACAGAAAGACAAGGTGAAGTGATAACCGAGCAAGCCTCAGCTTCCACTCACCATCCACACTGCCTACTTGTTTACCACAGCGCACAAAAGCAGTCAGGGAGCAAAACTCCCTGCTCCTCGGTCTCAAATCCTGGAAAACGCTGAAGCCCAAAGCAGGCACCTTGGCTTGGCTGAGCTGCCTTCAGGTGCCTGGTTACAATCAGCTCGGCAGCTCCGAACCCCAGCACAAGAGTAGCCGCTAGTAACACCTAGTCTTAGAGCGACCTACCACAGAGTTTGCACACCACGGTGAACAGCCAGATGGGAGCTACAGGAGAGACTCGACATTCAGGTAGAACTCAGCCGGCCCATTAGGAAAGCAGGACACAAACAATTCCATTGGTACGACAGGCAAACCAGCAGACACAGCGGCCAGAATTGGTTTGTTCCCCTCCACAGATCTCCAAAAGGCTGTTGGGCAAGTTGTCCATTTCTGTCGTGGGTCCCACGAGTTACTGTCCTTAAGCCAAAGCTGCTGAACACACGCAGTGCTGACGCAGGTGACCACAGCAAGCCTTCTGACAAACTATACAGACAACAGGAAAATAATTCATTCTTCACACAACGGGTTAATTTAAATGGCTACGTGGGAGTAAGCACTCACAATTCCACAAAATTCAGGAAGTCTGTTGTCAGGTATAACATGCAAACTCCAGAGAAGAAGAAATGGATCTGCTAACACTAACTTAATGCCAGAAGAGCAATGAAGAACTCTAGCTCTGACCCATACAGACTAGCACTAACACCAGTTAACACACGTTTGTTCCACATGAAATCACGAGACAGTGTATTGGTACAAAAACCTTACACGCAGATCACTTAATGTATTAACAGAGGACTATGCCAAGTTCCTGCTAGTTCTCATCTTGAACACATTAAAACCTTTTCTTCCCCAGACCAATATTCAAAATAAACAAGCAGCAGCAAGCAAACACAACCACTTCATTAAAGGGATTGCATGAACTCTCCAAACAAGACTTAATTTGAATTAAAAGATAAGATGGAATGTTTAAACGCGCTGTATAAAGAAAGTAAAGTAAAAAGAATAAAGTGGGCTGATGACATCACGTGCCACCTGACGATTTCGTTACACAAACACTCCCCTTTTCACAGGACGCGATACATCACTTGAAAAAGCAGACGGATATTAAGCTAGCAAAAAATTAGTGAAAGTCTTAACGCTTGCAGGACAGTGAGACAGATTTTGCAAAGCAGCAGCAGAATTTGTATCTGAAACCACTACTGATACAGAAATGTTGATACCGAATATGACCAGTTCCAAAGAAGTGCTATTCCACCGTTCGGGAGAACAGCCAAAGAGCCACTTATGATGCTGCCTCAGGTTAAATATCTGTTATTTCTGCTTTAAAATGCTGAGGACTGCTCTCTTAAATAAGTTGCTGTGCTGCAGGCTGAGATCACATTCCCAAGGGGAGACCCTCAGCCCATTAGTTACATAAACTACTTCCACAGTCTTACTCACCTCAGTAGGTCATTTAAGTATAGGCACCAAGATTTCAAAACTGCAGTGCAATCAAAGCACTTTTTCTAGAACCGAAGAGCTGACAATTTATAGGCTATTCAGTTTTGCATGCTTTTATCGGGCTAGTTAGTCGAAAGAAAATGCACACATAATTACTTAATCCCATTAAAACAAAGACAAATGACAGTACAGAACTACAGAGCTCAGCAGTTTGCGCGGTGAAGGATTCTGAGCTAACACAGCCATGAATCACGCAGCCTTATCAGCGTGCGGCTCCTTCCCCGGCCCCCTGGTAGCTCAGCTAAATCAGCATCACGGTTCCTGTGTGAACCACTCCGCTCCGTGAAATGGCACCTTGAACCACGAACAGCTACCACAAGATTTCCAACGGATGAGCAAGCCAAGGTCTCCGTTTTCCAGTGAAGTGATTACCTGTCAGTTAAACTGAGCAACTGAATTCCGATGAAAACACTAAAAAGTCAGTTGCTTCTGCTGGTGTTTGGGGAGGACGGGGGAGCATAAGCAGGAGCCCTACAGAGATGGCAAGGTGCTTCTTTCTTCCTTTCAACACACCTGCCGTGGCACTCGTACAGATCCTGCCTTTTGGCCAGTTTTGAGTTCAGAAACTTGTTTTTTACTCCTATTCAGTGCATTATGTTAACAGACAAAATGTAAGCTGTACTGAGTTACTGGAGAGGGAAAGGGAAAGCAAACAAACATCTTTCCTACACAACGTGTCACACAGGTTTGCTGGCAAGTTTACAACTGGGGAATAAACAAATAAATGAATATTAAAATAATTTCAAAACCAGAGAGAACTGAAAAATGAATTCATGTAAATTCCCATTCAATTAAAAAGCTACTTCCTGAAAGACAGTAATGGGGTTTTTAATACATATTTAATATATCTATAAGCATTATGATCTTTCGGTTAGATTATTAACACACAATAACCTGAGCACTTTAAGCTGAGAAGGTGCTAAAACACAGGATCAGCCATTCTAAAAGCCAAGCATCTCTCCGTGGCACGAAGTTTAGACAACTGTCTCGGACAGGACCTGCGCGTAAACAACGAGGAGTGCTTATGGGTGATGTTTGCTCACCAGTTAATTCATTCTGTGGGCTGAACTTTCAGGACAAGGCCAGGCAGGAACTCAAAGAGGGAGGCATTTGGAATTTCTTCTGAAGCTAAGCAGCAAGAGGTTTTTTGCTCACAAGCAAAACATTTTTCCTCCCTGTTTCCATGCCTTAATTGTGGTTTCCAGCAAAAGACGTAACAATAAAAAAAATTTTGCTTACTTCTATCTGGTTTAGTTTAGGAAAAAGGCAGGGGGGAACATGGCTGAACAGTAATTCTACGTATATCTGGGACAGAAGGTACCCACGTAGAAATTACACATCTCAATGGAGAGCTTCTCCAGGTACAAAATCTCTCTAGAGAGATCTCTGAAACACACTGATGTTTATTATGCTCAGCTTTACCTCATCTGCTTATTAGCTCTAAACAAAGTCCTTCCCAAGCATGGCAAAGGGAACAGACAAGTGGGAACTCCTCCATTTGGACTGCAAAACTCTTCTGGGCATAAGCTCTAGCTCTGAGTTTGTGCAGAGTCTAAGACAGAGGATCAGAGGACCTTACTCGAGCTGGAAACACCAACCAGCCAGCAGAAAAGCAACAGCCACATGTTGCCATTGCTTCAAGATACCACCACTGCACTCACATTGGACTCAATGATCTTAAAGGTCTTTTCCAACCCAAATGATACTATGATTTTTAGCACGTCCTGTGAAATAATCCAGCATTTCACTTGTCTCAATCCTTTGTCACACCGCTGAATTATAACAATTCACCCCCAAAATATATAGTTCTGCTATATACATAATACTTCAATCTACTTGAAAAGATAGGTTTGCCCACCCGAAGCTTACAGCGTGTTCAACGCAATACACAGCACAGAGGGCAAATGGCACTAGGGTTTAAAAGTCTTTTCCCAGGAGGCAGAAGCATATCTTTACTTGTTCAGAAGTGATTTTTACCATGAGGAGGAGATAACTGTCCACAGAAGCAGTTAAAAAGTTGCAGTGTATCTACATATATATTCTTTACACTTAGCACTGAAACATTCTAGGAGAGAAGAATCCCTTTGCTCTCCAGGTGCTGAGTTAGCTGCAGCTATTTCTTTAGCAACATTGAAAAAAATCTGAGTTTCAAAACTGCTCTTATTATGTTGCAGCAATGAAAATCTTACTTTGCCTTTTAAAAGATATCAGAATTGGACTGTGAACTGAGGGCTGCTGTGGACAGCAACAGAATCCTTAAAATGTAATGTTAGTACAGAATAAAACGTTTATCCTCCAACAAGCCAACAGCACATCAAAGCAAACCTGTAAAACTTCTGTCAGAAACACACGGTGCTCTTGATAAGCATCCTTTCACAGCAGCAGAATTCCCAGGCACATTCAGGAATATCACTGGCAAGAGCAGGATTTCCAGTTCAGCCATTCATCATTCTGTCCCAGCCCACAGTCCAACATCTACCCACTGCTTAACCAGAGCTCAGAAATCAAATCAATCAACTACAGAAGCCGTATGTACTTTACAGCCACACTGCTTACTGCCATGATATTATCAGAAAGAGCATCCCTTTCATACAGAAGAGACAAAACCCACACGCTTCCCCCTCATTTGCCTTAGAGAACAGATTCCAGTGCATTTTGTTGACATATGTTGCAAAATCTTGCATAGAATAATTTTATTGACTCAGAATGGGCCAAGAGATTTAATTTTCATGCCCCAATTGGTTAACCAACTCTCCAGAACCATAAACACTTCAGACGACGGTGCCCCTGTAGACACAACAATAATTCTCGTACTTCCCATCTCTTCAGAGAGCTTAAAGAATACGTATGAAATTCTTAAAGCTGTTCAAGTAGAAAAAATATTGTACAATGATACTTTCATCACTTATGATTTTAAGTTTCCCTTGGCTGTAAAAAAGGTATTATTTACTTTTCAGAAAAGAAAAAAAAGAAAAAAAAAACTTCTAGAACAAGAGATACTCATTCCTTAGCGTCCTGCTTAGAAACTGCCACACCTGCCGCCTTCTGTTCTTCCCTCGGGCACCTAGTTCATCAGTATACACTCCTTAATATAGGAACTTCACACTTCAATTTCTCCAGAAATGTGAGGTGCTAACTTTGGCTGCGTATTTGTTACCACCACTCATCAATTTATTACGTAAATTCCAGTTTGACCCCTGTGGCTCACTCATTATTCCAAATGAATAAATGCCCCAAGATTTTGTGAAAGGACTGGCAAAGACCATACCGGCAGCAAAGAGAAATACGGACTGGAAAGCTCTCTTAGAACTACAGCTATCTTCCAGCCACAGCTTTTTCATGCAGCGGCAGGTACTTCAGACTGGAGCAAAGGGCTGCTAAGGGGAATGCCCAGGTTCAGTGGTGCTGGGTCACGGAAGAGGCAGTGGTTTCATTCCAAGTCACAACGATGGACCATAAAAGGCAGAGGCAAACTATGCGAGCTGAGGGCTGCGATGCTCCAAACCTTGTCGTCAGCCTTGGAGGAAACTGGAACAGTGACATGTCCCACACCACCTGTACCTGAACTAAGAGAATACAAGGACAACTGAAGTGCATTTGTATGGCTAAAGGGAACAGAACGGTGACTTTTCAGAGGCGGCACGAACTGAGCACAGGTAGCTTTGTTACGAGTTGTGCTGACACTGCGCAGCTGAAAGTGAAAAAACTTCAAGCGTGGTTTCTATCAACAAGAGCGCAGAAGCCTCTCAGCGGTGCGCCTCTCCTCCAGCGTCTGCTGCTCTCCAACCTACTCCAACGGTAAGGGCTGAAAAATCAGTTCCACAGTTTCACTGGAAGTTCAAGTTCTAGTTGTCATTATACGAATGACTGTGACACCAGTTGTTTGGGTTTTTTTAAAGAACAAAATAGCGTTTAACTAACAGCAAAACTCCACCCTTTTCTTTTCCCATGGAAACCCACAGCGCCCACGGGCAAAGGGAGGAACTCAACCTCACTCTCAGCTCCTCCTCTTAATTCCATGCAAGAGTACTTTTTTGTTTGCATATTTACGGCATGCTGCTTTGGAAATGACACATTACATCTGCAGCATGCCCTGTAGCTTCAAATAAACATCAGGAAACACTTCATGTTTCAAAACCTTCCTTCTCAGCACACCACGGTGCCGCTCAAATTTCATGGCTGACACCGACACACTGAACCACACATCAAATCTTCGACCTGCCTAGAAACGTGTGCGTATGGCATCCAGCAGACTTGTAACTCAGATTACTGTCAAAGCCCAGGATAAGTAAGTGCACATGTATAATTCAGTCCACTTAAAATGAAACTAGTCTCAGAATTGGGGTATATGAATTTTGCATCAAGATTTATAACCTTTACTTTCTTTGTTTTAAGGTTCCTATTAACTTTCACATAATGGAAAACATACCTCTACCGAGGAACTATGGGTTAACTTCAGCAGAGCTGTGTTTCTGTGTCTTCTAGTCACACCACAGCAGCATGTGTACATCACTAGAAGTTCATGAATTCTTCTAAAAATGGCATTACCAAAATGCAATTGTATGCAATTTTTTTCCTATTATTATTTTTTGAAGGTGGCATTTCATCTATTTTTCAAGATGAAATTCACCACTAGAGCTTACTGTGTGTTCTCAGGATTATTCAGTACATGAAAATACAAACATCAGTAATGAGCTCTATTAATGCAGATTTCACTTCAAGTTAACTTAGATTTACTTCACACAGTTAAGTGAATTCATTTCACCAGAAAAAAAAGATTCCCTGAAGCAAAAATACATCAACTCCTGTGGATGATATTGCCCAAAACATTGCTGAAAAATAAATCCTACTGATTGGATTTTTCCATTTTTCCCCCTCAAGCACCACTTCTAAAAATACAATCTTTTAATGATTGTTTAATTTTCATATAACTAGAATATAATTCCTTTACATACGGCTTTGCTGCAGCTGCAGTGTAATGTCTCATTTTTCATGGAAAAAAACCTAATTACGTGGTTCACTGAGTTGCCTGTGGTAACACATCAATTTTATTTACATTCAAAAGTTGGACTTGAGTTTGGTCTCAACACTCTACTTAATTCCAAGCACATTTTATACAATAGTTCTCTCCAATTCATTAGCAATACCTCACTCCAGCTTTTACTTGAAAAGGATTCGGAGCTATTATAACCCTGGTTTGGACTTCCAGCACTTCCAGCGCACCGCCACTGTCGCAGCACCAGTTCTATTCCACCCACAAACGCATACGCTCTGCTGGGAAGTCTGGTCTCCCTGAAATCATGCTGCACAGGAGCATTCAACGGTCACTACCGAATGCAGCTATTAACGCGTCACCGACAATGGCAGTTCATTTTCCCCACAAAAACACAACAGAAAAACAGCAACTATTGTGTGGCCAAGAAAACTTAAAGATTAATTACTCAACAGTTCGACTATTCCAGTTGAACAAAGCTTGTATTTTGAAAGCAGGGAGATTAAAAGAAAAAAGTACGGTATTCAGTAGAGAATTTCTCGGGTTTACCTCCCATCAGTGTCTTTCCTTCAAAGTATTTTTAGAAAGTAATTTGCTGCAAGTAACAGTAAAACCTCCAAATATGACAAGATTTAAAATGTTCATTGTTGGGAGATAAAAAAAGAGAAAGCGTTAGGCTCTCTTAGAAAGGGCCCTGAGGTAAATTTTGTGGGGGTTTTGTTACCTTTTAGTCTTAGATATCACCGGCTGTAAAAAGGGGGAAACCGCAGTGTGTCAGAATGGAGCGTCACTGACTAGAGCTGACCGAGAATGCAGGAGGGCCTTGTGCACCCATCTGATACTGCTCCCGACAGCGAGATTCACTGCTCATGTTGAGAGAAAAACCACGGGAGAGAAGGAAATTAAGGGAAAGGTAAGTGCAATCAGACTGCTCAGTGGGAGATGCAGATTTGAGTATTTTTTTTAACAACTCATACCTTTGTTGTCTATAATCATCAACCAATTTTAAAGTAAAAAGGGGGAAAGAAGTTGAGTGGTGGGAAGAATGTGTTATAAAAAGAAAATAAAGTGAAATGAAAACATCTTGCCCAGACACAATACGGCTCTTGTCAACTTCATGTGTATAAAAGGAGTTGGCATTTTCCCATGAAGCAATTCCTTAATCCCAAATGATGGCATAATAACCTCATTTAATATGCCTCCTTAAAAGAAAAAGTTTATTTTGTCTACGCTAAACTTCAACTGGCAATCACCGGACACCAATTAACAGTGTCACATACAAGGGTCACAGAACAATTCTACAAGCTGAGAAAGTATGAATTCACTTTTAAATCCCATCTTCTTTCCAAAAGAATGCGAAAATTTCACTTTGTTTTCAGGACTCTGGAAATAATCTATGCAGGCCATTAAGAAAATGCAAATGACTTATCTTATTGGAAGTAATCAACCCAGAACCAGACTTTTCCCAAACTTAATATTCCAGTAAAGTCTTCAGTCGTACGACCCTACTTGCTAATTCCACTCTTCACTCAAGAACCGGCAATTAACCGTTTTCAGATTTCACTTCAAATTATTAATAAGTGCTGCTCAGACGCTTGATACTCGTGGCTTCTTTTTAAATGGAAAACCTTCAAAGCTACTTCCATTCCAGCTCCTGCCAGTCCTTTAATTCCTTGTTCGTAAACTGGTCTGCGTGTGTTCACTGGCTTCATTCTAGGTACCATGAGCATGACAATAGTGCCGGGTTTATCTGCACAGAACAAACCGCTGTAACACACACTCCACGCTTGCACGCTCTCTGACTAAGCCTATCAAAGCGGCCAACACAGCGATAACCTTTCGGTAATTCTGAGGCAGTATCAAAGCCCTCTGAACGCCACGGCAGCAGCTAGCCACCCCCTTCTCTCCCCCTTCCATAACCTCAGAGCAGAATGAAAGATTTAAGAGCACTTTCATTAAAAGCAATGCTGTTAATTTGAAGACCCATTTCACAGGAAGAGCTGCTTAGTCTTGATTTTACGCATTGCTTTGCGCACTTAAAATACATTTCAACAGACGGAACATCTTCTCATTCCATAATTAACGTATCCTGCTGCACGGCGGCTAAGAACATATTTCATGTCTCCCGAAAGAGTTCCCAATTCCTTACAGCCACCGTAAATCAAACACAGTACCTTGAAAGAACCTTAAAGAGAGTCTTTTAAATTGAAACAGAAAGTAAAGGAGACTTTTCACTCCTCCTCTATCCTCTTTCACACGAGCAGAACCAATAATTTTTTCCCCAATTCAAGTTTTCCATCATTTTTCTTTAAATCCCCAATAAATACTGGAAAACACCTTTTACTTAATATTTAAATGTTTAACATTTAACTGATTTAGAAAACTTAGTTGACAAAATTTAGAAATTAATAGGGGAGCATCAAGAAGCCACCTTAGCTGTAACAGACATACCTAAATAGAGCTCTGGCAAGTTGATCTTCTCAGGAATCACCCTTGAAAACACAGCTGGCCTGCTCTGTCTTCCTGGAGGTGACAATCTACCCACCAGCAACTTGCAGGTAGGGAAACAGTAGCGGAAATTAAGTCTGGGCCAGAACTATACAGTCCAACATGTTGCCTTGCACTTCTTCCTCAACATTTATCGGCACATGGGAATTACGACTGCGTCAGCCTGAGATTCCAAGAATTCATAAACAAGAATGAGCTGAAGCTCCATGGTTTTCCTGTCACAGATCAAGTTTTAACTACATTTTTAACTTACCAAGCTGTGAATAATCATGAACAATCAACTTTCAGGAAAGATTTAGCTAATTAATTCAAGATAATCTGATCTTCACATGAGTTTCCATCAAAACCCTGAATGTCCACATATACATGTACATATAGCACAAAGGTTATCAGTAGCTTTCCGGGAGAAGTGTCTCCAGCCCTTCCCTGCCACAAAAACCAGCTGCACAGAACAAACTGTCTGTCGGACCTATTCGAGGGGAAAGTGTTCAGTGGATTTTAATGGAACGCGAGTCAAGAGTTAACTGCAACTTTATCAACACTTTAAGGATGATTGTCCCGAGAGCAGCAAAACCCCAATACTGCATTTATTTTCTCTCAAGATGCTTTGCACTGTTAAGCTTCTATTCTGAAACCATCTGATGACGCACCTGCCACAACACAGGGTTTTGAACTCTGTGCCGTGCGTTGTTGAGGCCAACAGTGATGGCTGGAGGGCACAGATGAGTGTCTAGGGTTTCTCACTGATGCCCAAAGTTCCTCATATTCATTTGGCTTGTCTTCACAGCTTCACGGAGGAACACGTGTGATGGCAATCCCAAATACCTTCTAGAGGCAGAGATTTCAGGCAAACAAGCTACTGAGTTCACAGTTCTTTAAACAAAACTTCTATCAACCCCCCAGAATCTTACTTATTTTCCAGATGCTGTTGTCTAACGTTCTGCCAGCCTTCCAGAGCCCACCTCTAGGGTCACATCTGCAGTCACCAAAACTATATTCTCTGCACTGGTGTACATCGTCATCCCTGCGTTATTCCTGGTAATTCAAATATTCCGTACCACAGGCACAACGGACAAAGCTGACTACATCCATAAACTCAGTAGATTAGAAGTTTATAGACAAAACTGTCAGACAAAAGGGTTGATTAAAATGTCAGACATAAGTACTCCTTGCAAAAGCAAAGCTAACAACTAAGGACCAGCCATCACCACCTTGTAACGCAGGTGGAACACAGGGGGAATGAGGCGGGGTGGGGAGGGGGCAGAAAAGAAAGAGTCAAGAATAAATTCTCCGTGGTGCTCCAGATGGTATTTGGTCACCAAATGCAAATGAGATCACTGCAACTTGCAAATTACAACCTTCCTGTCAAAAATCCCTGCCAGCAGTACCCCCCTACCTCTCCTCCATCCCATTTCTCCTGTAGAATTTACAAAACCGTATTTTTATGGGAAAAGGTACAGCAGCTGTAACGCTTGTCAAACCTCTTCAGGCAGTAACAGCATTAAAGAGCATTTATCCTTGAGAAAGCAAACCCTGCACAAACCAAAACACTCTCAACTCTTTCAAACTGGTAAAATCAATCAATTTTCTCTCCCACTCAGTGACCCCCCCTACAATTAGCTTTTTTCACCTGGGACAGAATAAAGATAATCTGTCTTTCTTCAAATTTAAAATCCAATCATAACAAACACCCGAACACAACAGCTGAGGCTGCAGGGAAAAGAAAGGCACACCTCTGAAATTCACAGCCGTCCAGCGCACCCAACTACTCAACTCAGCTGGAGCTGATCTGCAAATCATTGCTTTTACTTCATCCCCCATGACAGCACTTAATTTTTTTTACACAGGTTTGGAAAATACTACATAAACAACTGTTCCTAGGACCTCCTGTGTGTAACTGCTAAGTTGTTTTCCCTGTGGCTATCTGTAATTCTTTTACTAAAGGCAGGTTGTTTCCCAGATCATCTATCTGGAAAGTTATAAAGACAAGGCAACCTGCACAGCTCATATGCAAAACTTTAAGTGTATCTGAAAGAAAAGTCTCAGTTTGGACTCACCATTTGTTTATGGGCAGTACTAAGTGTCATACACTTACTTAGGAAAAAAAATTAATTCTAATTTAGATTTGAATGAATAAAAGTTAAAGACTTAAATTTAAGTTGCCACTGAATTTTTTTTTTTTTTTTTCACACTAATGAAAATTTCACTTTTAAAACACAAGTCCTAGGCAGGAAAAGAGAAATCCAACACACTGCGAGCAACTTCCTATTTGGAAGAATTCACCATCTTACTAGGAGCCATTATTTCTAAACATGGAGTAAGCATTACTCCTAAACATGGAGAACAAACACAACCCCAAAGCTCTGGCCACCGCACTACACGTTACTGACCACAGTGACAGTCCAACCTGTGCCGACAGGATTTTAAGCCCTGCAGCTTGTTTCCTGACTAGGTTACACCAAACCAGCTGCATGCTTTGGTGGCTCAGCTCACAGGCAGAAAATTACTGTGCTTCAGTAACTTCGGTATTTTCTGTTTATACTTTCAAGAGTGTTTAAACTCAGGAAACTAATTTCAACTACCAAATATTTCGGTGTTGAGCTCTGCTTATCAACAAAAAGCAAAATAACCTTGTTTCTTCTACCTTGCTGCTCCACAGACCATCGAACAGTGTCCTTCGTCCTATTTCAAGGAATCCACGTAGCTAAACGCCTCATTTGGGTAGAATTTGATATTCAGTATTTTTTCAATATTGGCGATGGAACTCTAGCAAGACAGCCCATCAGCAGTAACATTTCCAACACTTCTGCAATTTACAGCACTTGGAACTATTGCCTCGTAAGTCACTACAAGTGTTTCGTTGAGCTTTCAATCCAGAACAAATAAACCCATTGTTGTACATCTACATACATTAAAACAAATCCCAAAACCTGCAGTGAAAGGCAGCAGAAAAGGGGATGACTTCCCAACTTCTTGTTGGCCCTGACAGTCAGCAGGGGCATATTCCGATTACCACATACTTCATTCCCCCAAATGAGTTACAGAGTCCTCCTCCCTCCATCTCCAAACTCAGCTTTGCATCTCTCCACAGCCCTCTGCCCAGCCTCTATCTCTAAGACATTTTTACTTTAATGTGAGAGCGTTGCCAACAAGGATCACTCACCAACCGTGCTGTGGTGCCAGGGTAGACACAGCTTTTCAGCACAGCTGGCTGCGCTGCTGTGAAACACGCTGCTCTCAAGACTGTTTACCATCAGCATGACACTGCCCTGCGTAAACAGAGCTCCTGCAGAAGACTTTCAGATTCAATTCCACTTATTTTTGTGCTGAAGACTCCAGCCCGGATGTTTCATAAAATTTTGGACCCAACCTAAACAAACGTGTCCAAGCGGTGCTATTCTCTACTCACGATACTCTGTCCCATACTGTAATTCAGCAGGTTCAGCAATTCGTACATTTAAAAGCTTCACCATAGCATTATCACGGGAAATAGCAGTACGTTGTTGTAACCAAGATGTTGGATATAAACAAGCTACACCAATTTACATCAGAAACAGAAGCTATCACCTGCAACTCCCCTCAAATAAAAAGACACTTAAGTCTCATATGCTCCGTTTGAAATATTAAATAAACTATATTTCACAAAGAGAAAAGCATGTATTATTAAAGCTGTGCTGGGTAAGTAGAAATATTACCCATGCCTTCATTCAAACCAGGTGCCTCATAAAAAATTAAGGCCAGTGGAATGGCTTGGTGCAGCACTTCCGAGCCATCTCTTTAATTATACATGATCACACAGCTACCTGCACGAAATACGCCTGCAGACACACAGTGCTTCAGATGTGTGATTGCACAGGCTGTATTACCAAATAAATAAACAACCTGCTACTCGTGAGAAAGCACGATGTTTGTAACGGTCTGAAGACAGATGATAACGAACAGGATAACGAAGAAAACGAACAGTGCGTAACCCAGGACCCAACCACTGTGGAGACAGAGGACAACCAAAGCCCACCTGACAAACACAATATCCTTCATATCTTAACTGCCATGCGAACTTTATTGCCAAGTAACCAGGAGGTCTCAAGGCTACCAGGATGAAAATTTACTGCAAAACCCAAGGGATTGGATCCTTAATGTTGGTTTGGAGGTTCTTTTAATTATTATTATTTCAGGATTAGTGAATCTTGGATGATTGTTTTCATCCAAGACATGAGAGGTATAACAAGAGCAAAGTATTCACACAGTATAATAAAACACCTTTTAAAAGTTAAGGCTTTCAGGCAAACTATGTCTACTTACAGCCGCAATAAATCACTGAAAAGGCATTATTATACATTAATAAATAGTTACAGCCAAAAAGGATCAAAACAGATAACACCAGTTTTATTCTATAATTTTAAGGCTGCACATTCTGGAGACGGATGAAAATTAAGTTGCACAAAACTTACAACCGCATAAACTTATCATTGTCACCTTTGTCCTACCTTCCCCTTCCTTCCTTTTTTTACATTTGCTGTTGCAACCTGCCTCCATTTATGCTCAAATCCTGTGGCAGGACCAAGCTCTGACCTTACAGATCCACCCGCAGGACCATGGACCTTACCTCACCCTGTAGATTAGCTGCTTTATTCCATCAGTTATCACCTTATGCCACAGTTTAGTTTCTTTATTATCATCCTTTGAATTAGAATATACTCTAATTTTACAGCGATTCTGACATTTCACAAAAATCTAAGTAATGATGTTGGATATAGGTCTCCTAAGTTCTTTCAAGTTTTATTTCACATTTTGTCCGCAGATTGCTTGCAGCGGCAAAGTTAGATTCTCAAGTTCTTTTTTCCTTTAGGTTTTAATACATAAATTGAGACAAAATCACTTGTAGTAGCCAAGTTAAAGCCTTTAACGACAAAGTTCCTTTTTCACTGGAAAAAAACATAAATAAATCAAGAAACAACAAAAAAGAGAATAACTTACTGTGCAGTTCGCGATGTATCACATCTACGAGATTTGGTTCGTCTCCCCACCAGAATATCCACAGTTCCTTACAATCCGGTTTGACGTCCCGGCGCCACACACAAAGCAAATTGGCCTGCAAGCAGCGGATGAAGCTGAGCAGGATTGGATCATCCTGTGCTGGGGCTGAAATGATAGGGCCACAGTCCCCATGACCTTCAAAATTGTACCTACGCCATTTGATGCCTGTGAGTTCAGCCTATGGAAAGAGAAGAAAAAAAAAAAAAGGCCATTATATGAAAATGTAGTTACATTTGTAGTACTGGATAGTTCACTCTCATTGTTTAATTCCTAGAATTTAGCTCTAAGGAGCCTAACATTTTCCTCTTTCCCACATTTTCCTCTTTTCCTCCTCAAGGTAAACGACTTCAGAAACAGTACTGAAAAACCTGGCTTGCCCCTGGCATTCAGGTTTTCCACTGTCTTTGTAATCTTACAAATCAGAAGGAAAACAAACAGGGAGGGGGAATAAGGCCCGTTCCCTTCATGCTGCTCGGTGGCCGTGTGAGCTCAGTGTCAGCCCAAACACTCACCACTAGAAAGTCACAAACAGAACGTACTGGGGGTCCTAAGAAAACAAGTGACTTATTGGAAATGGTGAAATACAGTTTCCGATTGTCATGTCACAGGTTTACCACACGTGCTTATTATTTTGCTCAAATGACAAAAGCAGAATCAGGACAGTTGCCATTTACTGTGTCTGAGCCAGACAGAATTCTCTTATTAACCATCACGGAATGCTAAAAAGAACAGGAAAATGGCTACCCAGAGTTTTGGGAAGGATCTTCCCTCCAGAGAGGGTGAAAATCCAAAGGAGGTGCCCCACTGCACAGCAGTGTGAACAAACAGCTGCTGGGGAAGAAGCTGACAAAGTAATCCCACCACGAAAGAGCCGGCAGCTAGAACCAGGTCAGCAGAGTAATGGCTCTCCGTTTTTTTTCTCCCTTCACTTAGAGTAGCAGACAGTCACAGGTGTACCATTCGATTACTCCCACCTCCAAAGTGTCCAAATTGTTACGTTTTTATCTACTTCTACTACCCTGCCCATCGTGCTCTTCCTCTCCCCTCCCCAGCCTGCTGCCTGGTCTCCCCTCCCGCTTTTCCTCCACTCCCCGTTTGCCCTATGACTGTTGCTGCGTCCTCCTCTCTCTCGAGCCACCACTGGCTCTGGGAGCCTGCCCAGGACTCGGGGAACACTCGTGCTAGCACGAGCCCTGTTATCAAATGAAGAAGTGGTATGTACATACTCCGTGGGCACAGAGGGCTTGCGTTCTGCTTTCTGACCTGCGTTCCCACATCTCAGTGCTGTTACTACCTCTGCTTCGTTCACGGTGTTCACACCTCCCCTCTGCTGCTCAGCTCTGAAGTGGTCCTACAGGAAAAGCCAGCTGGGCTACAGCAAGAAGCTGCAAAATCTCAAATAGGGCACCTACACCTTTGACAAGAAAAGCCATTGCCAGGGAGAGGGGGAAGACGCGGCAGAGGGAACACTGGCTGTAGGAACACTCACCCACCCCCTTGAGTAATCAATTAAGTTGTATCTAAACAGTACACATTCCTTTCCTTTCTCCAGACAGTACATCTAGAAAATAGAAAGAAGAAAAAGGTGAATTTTTACTCCTAAAGAAAACAAAAAGACTTGCAAATCACATATTTCTCCCATTTCCATCATCCACATATTTAACCTACTGGCCTACACCTACACTCCAACACCCGTATGACACGTCACTCACAGAAGGATCTCCCTTTCCAAATCCATAAGCTTAGTCCATTTTGAAGTTCGACTCTACCATTTACTTTCCTTCCCCACAACAGGTGGAAGCAGGCTGTTCCTTGTTCACGAGCTACCAGGTTAACTGCTGAGTGACCTTCATCACACCAATCACAGAAGCCAAAAGCACTTGCTGAGGACTTTCCAGCCAGCACTACTGCATTTGCACTCAGAAATGCTGATGATCCATTCAAAGTGTTGGGGAACTACGGAAAAGCAAATAGGAAAAGATAGTCAGGACCAGCCCAGACACACAGCGTACGTGCCATGTTCCTGGCACAGAAGAGGGCATGGGAGCACCAGAGGAGGCAAGTGAGGAGGGCAAAGCCTCCTTTTCCACAGCAGAGTGCTGTGTGGCACTGGAATATCTCACATGCTACATAATACTCCAAAAGAAAGTACTTAGATACACGTCTCCAAAACATCTGTTCTACATGGATCTCTATCTATAGCTCAGAAAAGGAACGTGCCGAGTTTCTGTAATAGCATAATGAACACGACTACGAATCACAACACATCAGAGATTAGTGCCAGCACAGGCAACCCAGGGAAAAACGTTACATGTTTCTATGGCATAATCCATAGGAACATATGGGAAGTCACAAAAAACTTGGAATGAAGGATGACAAAAACAAAACCCTAAAAACCCAATCAAATAAAAAAGGTTACTCACTGATCAAACACAGCAAAAACCGTTTGAAACAGCAGACAAGCTCCTGCAGCTTCCTGGGAGCTCGGAGATATCAATCTGTAACCCCAAGAGAAGGAGGAGACAAATATCGAGGGTTTGGTCTGAGCAGCAGCATGAATGACGTCTCTGACATCATTAAATGGTAAAACTTGCAGAAATGTGGTTGAGTGCATTGATGTTGATATGTCTGTTTCTGATTACATTTTTAAATAGGTGAGAGTCAACAATAATCCCTCAGAACTAGATTTTGTCCTCATCTTAATTAAAAGAAGCAAATCCAGAAGCAGCACACAAGATTACACCAGGAACACTTCCATATATTCCACACTCTACAGATGGTTTGTGTAAAGTATTTAACAGACTACAGAGAAAATATCTGCATCTATAAGAAGGGTGTTTTCAATAATTTATTTAAAGAAACAAACAACACTAGTTTTACAAGCCCTCAGTCTGTGCCAGGGTTTCTAAAGCCATAGAGCCAATGGCCTGTGGTTTTGCTGAGTGTTATAAAGAACTAAGACGGTTTCATCTACGTTCAGTCAGCAGTGAACAGGGGTTGCCACCAAAATGGCAACCTCTTCCTCATCCCCAGCCTTGAGCTGTCTGACACTCGGTCTAGTGACCATGCAACCACTGGGTGAATGGAATCGGTTCACCAATTTCAAGTCAAGAAACAAAAAGAAGGAAGAATGTTTATCAGATGAGCACACTGACAGCTTACCCTGCAGCCACATCATCACCAGAGCAGACCAGAGCAGGAGAACGCCCGCTGGAGAGCAGCAGCGGGGTGGGATCTCCCCCTGCAGTGACAGCTCCCATCGAACACAACACCGAGCTGCGCACAGAGACTTGTTAATGCACACCTTAAACCAACACCACTACGCACTGGTGCCAGAAGCGGTTCTGGACTGGCCTGCCTTCCCCCATCAGTCATCTGCTCCTGACTTAACACCGCTACCGCTGTACAGCAGGGCTGCTCTTGGCATAATTCGTGCTGAGGCGAACTTAAAGTCAGAAGGATTATATTAAATGTTTGGGGGTTTTCTCCCCTCTGCTCTGATCAGTCCCCATACCCGGTTCATTAAATTGCCACAGCTTGTGCCAGTAAGACAGAGGAGGAGCAAAGCAGGTCAGGGAGGGTAGAGCTGCTCCTAGTAGTAAGGCTGCTGGTTTTAAAGTACTTGCTAAGATAGCAATCAAGATTGCCAACCTGCAGACAAAGCTGTGAACATGCTGTTTTAATCTTAACTGGTTAGAAATGAATGCAGGACAAAGCAGAAGTCTTGCCAGGTGATGTAATCTATTGTGTTTCTTGCATCTTTTCCCCTATGTGTAGTCTTGGCTTATAATGGTCGCTACAATGTTCTTAACACTAAAAAGCCTGACAAAAAAGGAACTCACAAACAGCTACTATTAACCAACGTTGTTAGTAAATCATGCATTACGCAAGAGACTTTTTGCTTTGGTTTATAAAGGAACATATGTTTTGGAGGACTGTGCTGTGAAGGGTTCAACTTCCCAGGGAAGAGGGGCTTTTTTACATTTTTTTTCTCTAAATTCAGTTAACTGCAATTGGCCACAGACTGAAGAGTTTGTAAGACGCCTGTTGTAAACGCCTGTAAGGAAACAGAGAAATCAGACCTCTGTGTCTAACAGTAATATCCAAAATCTTACCTAACATTCAACTTTTCCCAGGACACAGAAAGATCTGTTTCTATCAGGGCAGAAGAGCTGGTTCAAACCCCAAACTCCACGCAGGCATCCGAGCACACCCAACACATCCCCGAGAACCAGGCATTC
>NW_010413007.1:0-1611 GCF_000710305.1 Buceros rhinoceros silvestris | reverse complement strand
GCATTCCTGAGAACAGAGCCACGCCAAGGCTTTCATTCGGAAACACGGCCAGAGAGAGAACCTTATCTACTGTCCTTTGAAAAGGAGCACAAACACGGGTTTCCTTCCTCCCGGGTGACCGTCCTCGCCGCTCGCTCTGCAGAGTGAAACGGCCTCAGAAGATCTGAACAGAGAGCACTCAAACCTCAGCTATTCCCCACGCACATAAGCAAGGACAGAGAAAGCTCGTTATCACTCTCTCTAACAACCATGACTCCAGTGCCCTAAATGCGGACACCTTCGCAGCCCTCTGCGACAGCTGAGGGCTGTAGCCATTTTAACTGTAAATTCCTAGTAGAGATAAACCTAAGCTCTGGTTCTTTTCCCCATCTCAGGCTTAAATCAGAATAACACGCAGGCAGGCAGAGTCTTCTGCTGATCTCATAGCACTCCACTTGGACTGGCAGAGTTTAGGCTGCTAAAAATCACAATTCCCAGTAACGTTTTGCGCTGCACAACTTGACTCTGGCATGCTACCAGCAACCCTGAAGATATAATTAGTGCTGTGTAGCCACTGTGGCTGTTTTCCTCTTCTGCAGTCCTCGCAGATGGAACACAAACAAAATACATCTTCCACCTCTTTTTTTTTTTCCCTCATCTCCACCAAATGCTTTCTGGATTACAGACGTCGTATGGGAAATGGACAGTTCAGTCCTAAACGAACCTCTCCAGAAGACTTCACTAATCCCACCCAATTTAATCCACAAAGCTCCCTCGCAGAGATTACACAGTAATACAGACACAGAAGAAGGAGGAAAAGAGAGCACCCAAAGTTCGAGAAATCCTTGTATTTGGCCACACCAAGCATGAAGCAGAGTTGTTTCTGTATTATTCCACTTCTCTACATTCAAAGCAGTTATAACACCACACATTATTATTCCTGATCCATCTAGCACAGAAGGGTGAGAAAAGCCAAGGCAAGTCAGGCCCCAGAGCGCAGCAAATCAGCACCCCAATAGTTCCAAAATAGGAAAGATATACTTGAGAAGGAGGCGAAGATCTACAGGAAAAGGGACTAGTGAGAAGAACTAGACAAGCATCACACTGGCCCTCAGCACCAACCCTGACTTTCTCAAAGACATTTTATCTTTCTCCATTCTCCCATCTGAAACAAAACAAGACCAGAATAAAACCAGGTATAAAAATACTTCTCAACTGCTTCCCAACTGCCTGTTCCAAAGGTGCTACTCGGACAAATTCAAATCTGCACAGTGCTTCAAACAGAAGTTTCTCTAGCTCTCTTAGGAAAAAGTAATGTAAAAACCAAAACCAAACCACTTCTCATCGGTTAAGTCAGCTACTTCTACAACAAGTCCCCGTTAACCAAAGGGAATATAAAACCGACAGAGTACCTCCCTTCTAACCAAGGGGAAGGTGGTCAGTTGCTCGGGGCACCTCAACACGCTGTACCTACCAGCCTCTGAAGTTAGCCACCATCTAAACAATTTCTCCACCCTACATTTTTGTTTGCCTCTGTGTAGGATCCTGTAGTTGCTAAGTCTCTTTGGTCTACAATTTATGCTTCAAATTAGAACATAAAAAATGTAAATGCTATATATATATATATATATA
>NW_010413006.1:959-1492 GCF_000710305.1 Buceros rhinoceros silvestris | reverse complement strand
CCTGAGGCTACTCCTGGCCGGTCCCTCACAGCGCCAGCACGGTTTAAGGAGAAGCCAGGTCCCACCTGACCCAGGTTAGGCAGTTCCATGCCTAGAACCAACTAAAACTAGATGTCAGAGACCACCCCCGTGGGCAAGAACCAGCTACGGGCAGCGTCTTTAGCAGACCACCAGGACCACCCAGACGATTCAGAGCAATCCTGTGACCTTCCCTTACCCGCAAAAGCTCTTCATCGCCCTGTTCCTTCACAAACGCTTCCTCCAGTTCCTGGTTGAGCCCTTCGAGGCTCCTGTGTAAGCAGGGGCTGAGCCTTAGAACGGGAGACGGGGACTGGAAGCCTGAAGGCGAGTCCTGTAACAGCCCAGAACCGAAGAAGTCAGAGTTTTGTCCGCACAGCCTCGGCAGTTACGCTCTGCTCCTGCAGCTCGGCCCCCCAGGCCAGGGGGAGAAGACTGACGGCAGAGTCACGTAAACTCACAAACTGCTGCTCAAAGCACAGTTGAAGAGAGGGGAGAAAAAAATCCTTCCTTCT
>NW_010413006.1:513-745 GCF_000710305.1 Buceros rhinoceros silvestris | reverse complement strand
GCAGGGCCAGCCGTGGACGTGCCCTGAGCGAGTGCAGGACAGCGTGGTCCCCCGGCAGCGGGTAGCTCCGCTCCTTTTCTCTGCCGTTTAGCTTCGTTCGCTGGAGCTGCTGCTTCAGTTTGGCAATCTGGAAAACAACGTGTCAGCGGCAGCACCAGACAAGCCCACGCACTCCGCCAGCAGGGACTGTGGCTTGGCCCTCGCCTCCCCCCTTCCAAGCCCTGGGAAGCGC
>NW_010413006.1:0-314 GCF_000710305.1 Buceros rhinoceros silvestris | reverse complement strand
CCACTCGGAGGATGGGGCAGAAGCGCTCCCCAGGGCTTGTCACAAGCTCCCCTGCTGCGAAGGGGCCAGTGCCCTTCCCACAGTGGGTCTGGGTTATCATCCCCCTCCAGGGATGTGGACACCAGGCCCCGCTGCAACCCACAGACCCCACGACACCCCCCGGCGATGCGCTGGGTTTCACTGGGGTGGGTTACGTGGCCCTGGCGGCGCGTTACCTCTCTGCGGTGATCTGTGCTGCCCCAGGACGCAGAGCGCTTGTGGGCACTGCCGCTGGCCGTCCCCGCTTCCGCGTCAGGCCAGGACACCGGGGTCTG
>NW_010413005.1:559-849 GCF_000710305.1 Buceros rhinoceros silvestris | reverse complement strand
GGAGGGGGCTGGGGGCTGTGGAGGGTGTCCTTGGGCTCCAGTTCAGAGGGCATGGGCCAGCATGGGGTGGCAGGGGGCATCAGGGACATGCTTGGCTCATGTTTGTCAAGAGTTGGCTGGGTTACCTCCATCTTTCCCTCTGCCACAGGCTCTCACCTGGGTGTGCAGCTGCCTGTCCCCGTGTCACCACACCCACTGGTGCACCACAGCCGCCTGTCTCCATGTCACTGCACCCACCGGTGCACCACAGCCCCCTGTCCCCGTGCCTTGCAGTGACCAACGCTGCAGTG
>NW_010413005.1:0-236 GCF_000710305.1 Buceros rhinoceros silvestris | reverse complement strand
GACACTGGGCCCTTTTCCCATCTGGTTCGGCAGCATCCTCAGCACAGCCGGGCACCCTCTGCGCCTTCAGTGTCTCGGTCACTTAAGCCAGGAGAAGGGGAAAGGGACGAATGTCACTGGCCATTTTGTCTGCAAAGTGGAAAATTAGGAGGTTATAAGGGCTTTATTAAAGCAATGGAAGAGCTGATCCTTCCTGGTTCCCATCACCGCACCACAGGCTGATGCTCGGCGGCTGC
>NW_010413004.1:413-792 GCF_000710305.1 Buceros rhinoceros silvestris | reverse complement strand
CCATGGGTGCTGCTGCCAGCGAGCGCCAGCAGCTGCTCCAGGTTCTACCCCAGCATGGCCCCTTCTCCTTCCTTTCACCATCCAAAGGCCCTGGCTGAGACCCCACCACGGCCTGGGCACCGGGGTCCTGTCTCAAGGGTCCTGGATCCCCGCTGCCAAGCCTGCAGGGAGGGGATGGGGCTGCATACCACAGCCCCGCAGCCCACTTCTCCTGGGCTTGCCTGGTGGTCTGCAGCTTCCCTGCGGAAAGCACTTGCTCCTCAACAACCAAGTGGGGAAACTGAGGCACAAAGCTGCAAGGGCCATGCCCAGGTTGGGGGGGTGGGGCAGATCTTGTCCGATGCCACCTCCCTCCTGCCTCATGCTCCCCGGCTGGGGT
>NW_010413004.1:0-235 GCF_000710305.1 Buceros rhinoceros silvestris | reverse complement strand
CCCGGGCCCCTCCAGTCCCCTGCGCAGTGCTGTGCCCCAGCCAGGATCCTGGGGTCCTGCGGGAGGGGGAAAGACAGCACTGCTGGCTGTGGCCACCCTGAGAGTCCCCGCTCCTCCCTGGGGCCAGGAGACGAGGGTCGCGTTGCCCCAGTGACTATGTACTACCTACAAATAAATCCCCGTGGGAGGGGGGAGCGCGTGTGTCTGCGTGCGTGTGTGCGTGGATGTATATATA
>NW_010413003.1:700-983 GCF_000710305.1 Buceros rhinoceros silvestris | reverse complement strand
TTCTGCCTCAGGCCCTGCTGAAGAAGGACGGTCGTGTGGAGACGGACCCTCTGAGCTTCTGCAAAGCGAAACGCCCAGATGCTGACAGGCTGCTCGTCGTCATCAGGAACGAGGACATTTCCTCACACATCCACAAGGTAAGGCCTGAGCCCACCCTCCTGTTCATTCCACCGCCAGGATGCTTTAATATCGGGATCCAGTTTCAAAAGTCCTTTTTAATTTTACACTGTATACGGCCACAAATTTAATTGTCGTCTCAGCAGCTTCACTGTTGTTGCCCCTG
>NW_010413003.1:0-235 GCF_000710305.1 Buceros rhinoceros silvestris | reverse complement strand
CTCTATGCCTGTCGGTTCTGGTGTTCTCGGTCTCACCCTTGGTTGCTGACTCAGGCTTGGTGGAGCCAGGCTGGGTTTGGCGCATGTATCGGCGCCCTCCGGCCGTGCTTTGGCCCCTGGGCTCCAGTGAACGTCGGTAGCTCCCGCTATCGCCATCCGCGGCTTCGGGCTCCAGCCCACGGGGTCACGAGCGTTGGGGCGATGCCGACAGCACGGGGTGGGCTCCCCCGGTCCC
>NW_010413002.1:0-486 GCF_000710305.1 Buceros rhinoceros silvestris | reverse complement strand
TTTTTTTTTTTAAAGTTCTTTTACTAATTCTAACCAGGCTAGTTTATGTTATGCTTGTTTCTTGGTTTGAGCTAGAACAGAACTAATTCTGTTCAGTGATTTTACTTTTCAGCTCAAACTCTTTTAGTAGCTGCACTTTCTGAATTTTTCCACAGACAGTGTCTGTTTCTAGAATTAATAACACTTGATGTTTACAGTTACTACCAGGGATTGGTGTGCAGAAAGGCTCTTGCTTCCATTTGGCCTGTGCAGACCAGGATCACTGCTAAATCTTGTGTGCCACGGTGGGATTTAGAGGACACACCTGTGGGGAGGAACAGACAGAACAGGTGATCCTAAACTGACCAATGACATATTCTATCCCACAGATGTCATATTCAGTATAAAGCCGCGGGATCACATGGGTCTCACTCTCTTGCTCTCTTCTTCAACAGCAAGTGTCCAAGGAAAACTGCCTGTTCTGCCTTCGATCCCAATCCATGCATT
>NW_010413001.1:0-20640 GCF_000710305.1 Buceros rhinoceros silvestris | reverse complement strand
GTTTTTATTTCCTGAGCCACAGGAATATCAGAGTGATTTTTTTTTCTGATTTCACATCCTATATTGCTTGTACATGGGCACATGGCCACTCGGATTATAAACCTACGAAACACAGTGGGCTAGAATCATCTGGTCTGAGTCTCTCCTCCTCACAGCTTCAGACTTTAAGGCAATGGAATTGCACTGATGTCATATCCTTTAACAAAGTGCTCATGACTGCTGCAGTATAGAAGAGAGGGATAAATACTGGCTTTTTTTTTTTTCTGGTGGTCTGATGATAAGCAAGTTAATTTAAACAACTGGGTATAATGTTTCCTGCTATATGGTCTCAAGTACAAGAGCAATACAAGTTTCGCTGTATTGTGTGAAGGGTGTTTTACTTATTTAGAGGATAAAGGAAGAACTTGGGGTCATTTGTTAATCCAGAAACTTTGCAAAAATTATTTTAGTTTCATAAAAGAAACCACAGAGCTCAATTCTGAGCCTTACTATGCACAGAAAGAGGGACAAATGGGGGTGGGGAACACAGAGAAGGTGTTCTTGGCTAAGTCAATCTTGTCAGGCTAGTTTAACAGGGTTAGAAAAACCTTCCTAGCGTAAATAACTGGAGCACTACAGTGGGCATGTGGGTAGCAGGGCGTCAAAGACCTTAGCCTGCATCTTGCTGGACCCCCAGCCAACATACACTATCATGAAATGCTTCTGTTTCTGAGCCCCACTGTCTTCCTCTGTGTCTGGTACCTACAGCCATGGTACAGCTGAGGGAGTGACCTACTTCCCCAGAGGTGCTGTGGCACCACTGTTCCCGGCAGTGCTCTCCCCTCCAGCTCAGGCACAGATGGGAAGACAGAGCACCTTGAATTCAGCTACACATCAGAAAATCAGCACAAAATTTGTTCACCATCCAAATATGTGACAAACCACTAAGAACAGTGTTACTATTTCAGATTTTTGTGGCTCGTGTAGCACAGTAACCTGTCTGCAGCTGTGTCCATAAACTGACCCATATAGAAAAGCAAGACCAGGACAAGTATGTGTGATCTTTCCTGCAAGTCCTCTTCCAGCCTTCAACCATTTTCAGCTCAGGAGACAACTTCAGCCCGACACAGTTATCCCAGTGCTGGACCTCTCTTCCACATACTTGCCCAGTCTTCCCCTAAATGCCTGCGAAACCTGCTGCAGTTATCACTCCCTTTGGCAAAGACTCTCATAGATCCAGTATTTGCTGCATTAAGAAATGTCTAATTTCTTCTGAAAATGGCTGCTACAGCTTTGTCCAACAGTTGCTACCTCTTGAGACCCCACCCACCCTCTCCACACCACCTGGGATTTTATGGACCTTAATCAGAGACCCCCACGGTGGTCTCTCTGCCTGAGCCTACTCAGCCAGAAGCTGAGTATTCCACATACGTTTTGGTTGCTCTTTTCCAAGGGAATTTACTAAAACGTTCTTGTTGCCCAAGGCTCTCTGCACATCCTCACTGCAAAACTTCATCCCACTTTCACTGGCTGGACATTGAACATACTGAGCCTAACAGTCATACAAAGCTCAGTGTGGGTGAGTGATCCCAAATATTTAATTGCCAGTGTGTGAACGCTGAATTTCCAAAATTGTTTTTATCTTGGTACTCCGTGAAGTAGCAAAGATTTTGCTTTACTTTAGATTTGCTTTACTGAGCTTGGGCTATTAAGAGCTTCTCGTTATTTAGATGCACCCACTAGCTTTTAATTATACTACCTGACACCATGTCTCCCTTCCATCACATCATTCTGCTGCATTTTCATTTGGCTTATGGCTTCCTTTAGCCAACTCTTAGTTGTAAGAGTAAGCCCGAAAGCAGACTTTTTAATGGTATGAACATCATCAACCCTGTCAGCACTCATGTACTTATCTGCAAATGTCTGCATGTGATGCTACTGAGATAAATAACCCAACTGACTGGACTATGTGAGCTTTTAAGTCGTCCTCTGAAAGCCAGAAGTTCAGGATGAGCTCAGACAGCAGACTTTTTAAAAGCTGGCTTCCTAAGGAACAACTTCTAATACTTCATGTTTTCGCTGTTTTAACTCCTCCCAGTAAGTGGTCTGTAATGGAAATTCTTGTCTTGCACATCTTGTTCAGGCAACATACTTTCAATTGATTTTTCATCCATTCATCACAATGATTTGCTTTAAAAAATGATTTTATATCTAGCTTGAACATGACCAAATATGTTTAACCCAGGTACCTGCATTTGCACATGCACCTTAAGGCTACCTGGTTTTCCTCCCATACTGGGACAGAGGGCCTTTTTAATTGTTTACAGCAGGGGCAGCTCGTCATAACCACATCTGCAAAAAACGGCTTGGCCAGCTGTATTCCTTACAGGTCTGTGTATACTAAGGCATCCCAAGAGTGCATCATGCTTGCTCACTCCACAGACCTTCCAGGCATCTGCTCCCCTACTGAGGCAGGGCCACACAGCTCTGAGAGTCAGCACCTGCATCCTAAAGAGGAGCAGCTGGAGCCAGGAACAAATAGGTGGAGAATGTGAGGAAAAATGTATCAAGTATATTAGGTTAATTGACAATCAGTTAAAGATGATGTCTAGGCAAGCTCTGAGTATGTTGCAAAGTCAGGGCTGAAAATAGTAGATGCTGAGAGCCCACCTCTCTGCATCTTTAAAGAGAACATGCTGGTATTATTTCTCGATTATTTACTTATTTATTTCTACTGTGTTTTGAGATGTTCCAAATCAAGTTTAAGATAAGAACACAGGCTAAAAATAACTCCACGGTAGCTCACTCAATGGGGGTGGCTTCATCGGCGTGACTTCTAATGCCACAGGCATTTCAGAAACTCCAGTGACAGACACAGCAGAGGAATATATTACTGCTGAAAAATGCAACGAAGTGATACCCCTGCTAGCCACCATTCATAGTCTTTTCCTCCAGTCTCAGCTGATCACAACATTGCTTGTTTCCCACAGGGACCTGCCTGAAGGGCAGTGCTAAATGCTCCACGTAGACCCAAAGGATCCCTGCCCAAAGAGACTGCTGAAGAAACATCCTGGACCCAAGGATCACTTATGTATGTTCATGGGTGGCCTTTACATGGCTGTGGCCCTGGTTCTGCAGCAGAGCTAGTCCCAAGTTAATAATTACATGTTTAGCATATTATACAATCATTCACTCCTGCTTTTTCACTGGTGTCCTTTCTTCCGCTTTGTGGTAGCCACTCCTTTACTCATCTGATTTCATGCACCACAGGAGCATGGGTCCCATGCACATCGGTGTTCCCACCCCAGCCTCACCTGCCCCACAGCAGTGACCCCGTGCTTCCTGGGTTAGGACTCAAATGCTGCTCCAGCAGCTTTTCTTTTGAATTCAAACTAGTAAGATCAAAAGTTCAGCAGATTCAGTCCTCAGTTGGTCTGCTAAGGTATTTATTTGTTCCAGTGACCTGCCAGGTCTTCAGCAGTCCTACCAAACCCATGAGAAGATCCTTAGCTCTTTTCAGAGCTGGACTGACCTGCGCAAGCCCAAACCAAGGGGCTCCTTTGGAGGGAGAGCAGAGACCAGGGGCTAGCAAAGGATCACGAAACAACATTTGGAGCTGGTAAGTTACCGTTAAAGAATGCTGCCCACTTATGTAGAAAAACTGGGTGCCAGCCACTCACTGAACCTGTATTTCAAGTTCTGTAGTGTGCAAGAAAGGGCCTCTAGAATTAGCTCTCCCAATCTGGTGGTGAGACACCTCTGATGTCTGAAATGGGTTTGCCTTGGGGTTGTTAAAGACCTTCTCCATGTGACTGGGCTAATTAAAAGTTTTTAGCCAAACAAATCCCTGTTTGTGAAGGTATAAAAGCTAAGAGGATTAAATGTTAGTTAAACTAGACAGAACTGAGAAACAAAGTTGTTGCTGTTAATTCGTAAAAAAAGCTACCCCAGTGTGTGCAGTTGAAAGGAGTGGAAAACAAAATTAATCTGTGAAACAAAGTCTCAGATGATGATTAAATCAGGTATATTCCATAGGAAAAAAAAAAGTCTCCCTTGAATTCAATATTGCTACGTAACAAGGGAAGACATTGTTCTAAATACAGAAGGAAAAAACCCAGCTTTAATTAAAATGGTATTCTTCTTGTAAAGGAGATGTAGGAATTTTCTATTATTCTATAGGTTAACTACAGTAGCCCATTGGCTATATACAAACAGTGCCAAAAGCTGGCTAAGGACAACGTAACTCGAAATTTCCATCCCAAGGATTGTCTGCTGCTAAACTGAGAAAGCGGCTGAGTCCCATTCCTGTCATACTGACCGGCTGGGAAGTCAGTGACTTTCTACCCTGCCCTTCCAGGAAGGTCTCAGTTATAAAGAATCAGCTTCTTTTGCATTTCCATGAGAATCAGAAGTGAACTGTTTCCTTCCCCCAATAAGGAACTGCCTGCAATAGCACCCCTGGTAAGTATAGATTAGGGAAAATGGAATTTAGATCCGCAGAGTATTTGTGCTGAGTAAATGCTTCCTCTCTTACAAAAAACCCCACCAAAACCAGGCTATTAGAGCCTCCAGACGCCTCCTTCCCCTCTGAAAACACACTCTTGTCTTATGCCTGCTCAGAAGTTTTTTAATTTAGTCCCAGTGAGACTGTTCAGCTTGGCAGCAGCCAGCAGCCCTCGCCACCAGCATCTGCAGCTATCTGTCATTTTGCCTCGTTTCACTGCTTCTTCCTGGGCAGACATCCCATGGATCCCAGGGTTTTATCTTCATGGCTCTGTTCTCCCCCTCATTCTAGAACACTTGCTAATGCTGGTAGCACTTTGATTTGATTTGTAAATTTTTGTAAATTTTATTTGATTGTAAATACTCCGCTGCTTGGAGACATACTAAGTACACACCTGATTTTGGAGCTTTTAAAAGAAGGCTGTTGTGCTGATCATGGCCAACAGGGAAGGGGGAGATGTCAGAATTAGCTCTACAGAAGTAAATTAAGTTAAATCACATCAATGAGCATTCCTGGGTGCTGGAAAACAATTGGTCCCTTTAAGGGCCAGAACAGCCCCTGACACACTTTGGACATGTCATTTAAATACCAGTCACCCAAACCAGAGGGCAGCTACCGCTTTCCCAGGCACAAGCTTGGAGATAGAATGAGCTCTGGATCATTCCTGACAGACAGTTTTGGTGCAGCCATTCAGTTTTGGCAGGTGAGACAGCATCATCCTCTGGAGGCAATCAGCCTCTGTGCCAGGGAGCAATTCCGGGCATGTTTACGAGCAGAGATATAGCTAATATGAAACTGAGATAGAAAACGAAATCCCTTCTTTAACAACCAAAGTAATCTTTTAAATCTGGAAAAACTGAGGCAGATGATCAAATAATTAGCACTGCAACAGGTTAGTACTGCCTGCAGCTAGAAGAACTGCTCTCTGTGGAAGCAAGAATGTGGTTGAACCTGCAAAAACGTGACAAGGGATGTATACTTTGTATTTTTTGATGGTCTGCATATGTCACAGGTAGTTTCCATGGAGCTGAAAGAGCATTCAGGATTGGGATCATGTATAAAAACTCCCTAGTCAAACCAGCTGAGGATGGCTTGGCCATCAAGTGCCAGTGCCACACTTTTAGTCCTTCCAGGAAGGTGACAGTATCAAAAGTTAAGGTGTGTAAACAACTTTTAAAATTTCTATCACAAGTTGAAACAACAATGACAGAGTTTCTTTTTCCTTGCTTTTCTCAACAAAATAAAAAAAATCAATTTCAGTTTGATTTTTTTTCCTCTGGTTCTTCTCTGAAATTTCCTACAATTTCCACATAAGATGCTCCAAACTGAAAAGCAGAAATATTTTCCTTGGAAATTTTATTTTTACACAGATCAGATTGTTTTGCAAACTTGACCCAAACTTAGAAATAGTTCTATTTTCAAAAAATCTTCACTTTTTGGTACATGTTTACACAATTTTTTTTTCCCCAGCTGGAATCCTGATGAGCTTGTAAGGAAAAAAAGTACAGGTATGGATTTCTACACTGATCTTTCATCACGTGTGTGGGTTGATGCTGGCTCTAGGTATGAAATACAAATTTAGTATATACAGGTCTTGTGGATCTAGTAGAAGGATTAAATAACATCTCCTGGCCCTTTTACAGAAGGATGATTCAAGCAATCCATATGTTCCTAGGCTGCTGCACAAGATCACAGCCTGATCACATGTGTATGGCAGCATAAAAGATGAATAATAGCCACTGCATTTTCAGTCCCACCCATATTTCATCTTATGTTTTTTAAATCGCGTAACTCCTACACACAATGTTTGGGTAAAGCTGACAAACACAGAGTACAAGCAAATCAGTGTTTTGTTTTCTGTGTGTGTGTATCTCAGGAGGAAATAATAGTGGGCTTCTTTTTTCCTTTTTTTTTCCCTTTGTCTTCTTTTAAGGAAATAAATATGAGAAAACAGCAGGCAAGTGGTGAAAGCCATTAGTTGCCATGGGATTTCAAAAGATAAGTCCTTGCACAAGTGCATGTGAGATTGGACTAGAGTGGGAGAGAGCTGACCTACTCTGAAATACTGCTGCCTGGCTTCCCAACAGGGCTGTGGTTGGCCCCAGCACACGCCATGACCTTGCCTCTTTTGAGAACTGAGGTAGGATTGCCCTTGACTTGAATGGAGGGAGGATCAAGCCCTACCCAGAACGTTTCATACGCTACGTGTCATATGTGCATGCCAGCATTATGCAACGGGGTGAAAAATGAAAACCTGTCAGGCACAGAACTGGTGCACTCAAGGACATACTGTTATTTGTTTTGCAGCTTTGCCACTCTAACAGGGATTAACAACGTGCCATTGATAGCTGCCATGATAAAGTCAACCAAAACGCCTCATATTTTTAACTTTCAGAACATGATCTAAACTTTTGAGGGAAATGGCTTGCTTGGCATCAAGGTTTTATTTAATTTTTTTAAAATCAAACTGAGAAAGCATTTACTTTTTCCAGCCTTCTCTTTCCACTTTTCACCTCCGCTGTTTCCCAGCTAACACAATAGCAGATTGAATTCACCTCCCAACTCCTTTATTATTTATTTTTTCAACCAAGTTGGTAGGTATTGTAAGTCGCCAACCTTTGCTTTCTGGAAATTCTTTGGTGTATTACTGCATAGCAGAGTGGTGTGACAAGGATAAAGAGATTAGTAGTAATTTCATATAACTCCTTCTTCTGTCAAAATCTGCAGAGGGCTTTTACTGGTAACTCTGAGTATTGCTGAAATTCTTCATTAAAAACTTTCAATATATGGGCAGGAAACCTCTAAGCCCTAAGACACAGAGTAACCAAAACAGAGAGAAGGAATATTAAATCAAAGTCTGAACAAAGAGAGAATACAACGGGAAAAAAACCTGCTCATGCACAACCATAATAATGCATGTTATCTCCAAGGGGGTTGATGCCAATTCAGCTTTGAAAGCCAGAAAACCATGTGTGGTTTTCACAAGTCTCGAGTAATTAGGCCTAACCGGTGCAGACACAGGCTCTCCTTGCCACCATCAGGCAGCCAAGGCGGCTGTGAGTTGCTGCTGGGTGGTCACTATCACACGTTGCTGTGGCTTACACAAAAATCAGGTTGTTTTTTACTCATATGTTGTACCAGCACACTGTACGTACAGCCTATATGGGCCAGCAGATGAAGAGCTTCTCTTGGTAAGGAATGGCCCCTAGTTACGTCAGTGTAGGCAAGCAGCGGGGGAAGCCCGGGGAGAAGAAGGAATTAAATATGATCTGGCCAACACAGCGTGGGCCAGCCAATACTTGCACTACGGACCAGACCAAACCAAAGCTTTGAAGATGGAAAGAGGGCAGCTTGTATTCTCTGTGATTGTCCCATTAAATGAACAGAAGAATGGACAGACATGAAAAGATAATGACAGTCCTGCACTTTTTGAAAAGTTACCACCATGTGTTGTAAAGCTATCATCACGCATTGCAGATCTCCTCAAAGCAGGTGACCTTGCAGAAGAATAGAGAAAGTGCAGGTGAGCATGGGCACAGGTGTGTGAAAGGGAACATATGGGGACCACACCAGGTTACCTACATTTGCTACATTTGACTCCTGCTTTTACAAACCACTTTTATTGAACAGATCTCTCGAAGAGGTGTCATGTGATGACAGAGCCATGCTGGACGTATTCCCTAAGTGAGGAAATGTCTAACGCTAGACCTAGCAAGGGTAATGTCCTAGTCCTCAACACTCTTCCCACAATTTGTCTTCCATAACGTCTTCCTTCTTTATTCTCCTGTCTTTTCTTACATTGCTAAGGACACGAGTCTCATTTTCCTCTTCCACAAGTTGTTTTTCCAGCTGCAATGGGGTCAGCAAAAGAGGCTACCCCTGCAAGACACAGGTCAGCTGCCCTGCTGGGCCAAGCTCACGAGTGATCCAGCCCACCAGTGGGGATGTGTGTGGGACCATTGCATACAGAACCATCCTGAAAACAGCTCCTAAGCCAGCGTAATTCAGAGCGTGGGCAACCCCTGCCCATGAGATGCCAGTGTTCGTTCCTACCTCTTTTACTCCACAGATGTGCAGAGATGTGGCTAAAACACAGAAACGTGGATAAAACATAGAAACAGGCCATGGCACGGAAATGACATCCCAGGACTCCTCTTTCCCAGCCCAAAACCTAATCAGCCATTGGTGGTGAGGATGCCTCTTCTTGCAAGTTCTCCTCCTGGACCCACAGCTCCCCAGCTATGCAGAGGCTGGCATCTCCCCATGCCAGCTGCTTGCTGCTGGGCATGCACCTTGACGCAGGCTCTCTGGCCCAGAGGGGACTGAAGCACTGTAGTGCTTTCCCTGGGTACCCCCAATCTGACAGGCAGTACCACTGCCCTCACCCCCATGTTTCACTACGTCAATGTGCCAGCCTGGGTCTGGACAGATGATCTAGATGATCTAGACCCATGTATGGGAGAGCTACAATGTGCAGCTCCTTCCCAAATGTGCCAGAGGTCCCCTGGAGACCTTGGTATTTGGAAGATGGGTGCTGTAAATTGGATCCTTCACTTCTCCAGACTCTCACAGGAGATGGTGGCCTCCTTTGCTCACCATGCAGTGCAGAGGGTGGCCCTAACTCAGCAGAGAACCTGGGATAGAGCACTAATGTTGGCTGGCAGCTGCTGCCTGTCCCACCTCCACCCCACCCAGAGACATAGGAGGTGACGTGGCACCTGATGCGCTATGAGAAAGAGGAACTCATAGCTAAGGCAGATAAACAGGCTCTTGATTACTGCTTTCTGTCCTCACTCTGCACATGGATCCTGTGTATCACTGGCCAAGTCATTTAAACCAAGATTTGTTCAGATGTCACCAACTGCATGTTCCTTATTTTCGGGTGGGAACATTTTCTGGTCTGAAATTTGCTTGCAGAAGCAAAGAGCACTTAGGGCTGCAAGCAAACTTGCTGTGAAATGCACTTCAAAAATGTGGATCTTAAGCAAAACTAAGCTTTCTGGAAAAGAGAGTCATACGGCAAGCAGTGCCACTGACTCATACTGCTAGTTGAAGTGCAAAGAAAAATAAAAGGCAATTCATTTTGCCCCAAGGCAAACATTTCATTTCTGGGTTCTCTACCACATTTTTATTGTTAAATTTTGTCAAATTTTTAAATGAAATGTCTTTCTAAAGCAAAAAGTGGTTGCATTATTTAAAGAATGAGGAAATAATACTTCAACTTATTTGCATATGTTTATTTCTGATCGCCCAAAATAACCACTTAGCTTGACATAAATCTACAGTTAGACCTTCTCACGTTTTTTCAGTGAGGACAACCTTTAACTCCAAAAGTTCACCTGTGCCTGGCCCTGGCATCCTAAACTGTACAGTCAAAACCATGGTAAACTTCTTAATTTGTATTCCCTGTGCCTATTTTTTTAGTAAATAAATATCAAATGGTTGTTGTGCAGATTATCTCATTACTGTTTGTAAGTATTTAAATGCTATAGAGATGAGCTTCATTAAAAAGCTGAAGAGTAATAAATCTCTATTCAGAGCAAAGCAATGCAAAGGCATGAACCACGTCCTGAAGAGTAGGAGAAAAAAAAAATTGAAGCAAATTGTTCACTGCCCACCGTCCTTTTCATATATGGCATATGGTAAGGATTCAACAAAAAAACCGCAGCAGTACTGAATGCACCAAAACCAAGATCATACTATAATAAAACATACCAGAAGGCTAATTAGGATTGTGCAGGCTATTAATCTGGCACTATCTGAATTACACACTTCTTATTTTTTCTAAGAGGAGTATTTCTGTGCACTGCTGTCTAAGCTTGTGTGTAGTTTTATTTTGGATGCAAACTGAAACACAACCCCAAATTCCGTCATGTGGCATCCTACTGACGCATGTGTCACCCAAAGGGGTAGCACGTGAGATTTACTGCATGGACTTCTGCTCCAAGAAGCAACTGAGAAAATCACAGAGGCAGGGTGGCAGCCCAGCACTTGCTGGCAGGAGCTGCGAAAGAGGGAGAAGGCAGGAGTGGAGGGTTCCTTCCATCCTCCCAAAGGAAAAGTGGAGCTGGGAAAATTCCTGGATTCACATGCCTGAGGGTTCGGTCTCAGGCTCCATCCAGGCTCCTTGGATGACCTGCCCCATCTCCCTCTCCTGCCCTTGACAGATATCAGTGATCTGGGCTCACAACATTACCTCTCTCTGATCATTACCTCTCACCCTGGGTCCCACTGCCTGGCTGGCTCCTTTAGCAGCCCCTCATGTCAGACCCTGCTCCCAAATATGCTGTCTACCTGCTCAGCCACCAGTTCTCATTCCCTTCCATTTGAATTATCCCTTCAAACCTCTTTCCATCAGCATTCTGACTCCCCATTACCTTTTCCAGGTAGATGGTTGTCTTTCCTACTTCCTTGTCCCTCTTCCTCTCTCTTCTCTTGATCCTAGATCCAACCTGCTCTTCACAGCCCCAAGCCCCAGTACTTGTTTCTTTGCTTCCTGTGCCTTTAGGTGCCCTATACACTGGTCTTGGACTTAGGGGTAGAGAGCCTAACAGCCTGGTACCAGACCTGCAACTAAAGTTGTGCTCGGACTGGAGCTTATGCAGTATGAACAATTTGAACAGTATGAACAGTAGGGTACTTGGATGTTGAAAGTTTAAGTTTCCACTAAACATGTGGAAACCATGATTTTCACAGGATTATATCCTGCTTAAACCTGGATACCTCTGCACAAGAGCCACTTCACTGCTAAAAGTCAAGTCATTGTCCTAAGAACAGGTTTTAAACATTTGGAAAAAAAAAAATTCTCTGATTTTCAGAAACAGTCAAATCATTTCAGGTTAAGCGACTCTCAGGCCTCTACCCAGGCAAATGCAGAACAATTCACGTGTCTCAGGCAGATATTTTGCCATGCAATGTTTTAATCCAGGGGGACTTAAGTCTTTGCAAAATTAAGAGATGGTCTCCTACTAGAAAATGCAGCACATTCTTATTAACCAGAGCTGCTCTGTCTTTTTGCTTTTATGCCTGCTTGTACAACAGGAGCTTTTGGATGCAAAGTTTCCTGCACTTGGAGCAGTTACAGTCCCCGATCTCTGTAGGTTGTATCGCGTGCACAGTTTTTGTCTAGAGTGGGCTACAGCAGTTGTATCCATTTACTAACACTAAAGCTACAGGCCCTTTAGCAGTGCATTTCTAAGTGCTTTTCCAAAAGCAGTGATCCAAAGCAGAAACCTGGGACTTGTCAGAGCCAGGAGTCCAGGGGCTCCAGATCTCCTCTGGCCATGGGGTTTACACGGCAAGCACTTCTCACCCACTCTGACAGTAGGACTTTGCTCCTGCTTCACAGGGACACAACTGGAGCATGAAACACAACCTGCTGGGCAGTTCCTCGCCCTCCCTTGATGGTTTGCACCATTGGTGATTACAAAGATATATGCAGCACCATCAGCCCTTCCCAAAACCTCCCACACCCCAGAGTTGTGGGGCTGCTGAGGACAGGGTAGGAAGGGGAGCTGAGGCAGGGAGCCCAGGGGCTGTTTGGGCTAGACACCTTCCCTCATCTCTCCCGGGGGCTCTTACAGCACGACTGCCCATGCACAGCTGCCCAAACCTATCAAAATGGAGGCGTAATCCAAACTCACAGAAAAAATCCTGAGCTTTGCCATAGCTCACCAAAGACTGCCAGAGCAGATCCTGCTGCAAGACCTCACAACTTGGTGGGTTATTCCGCTATACCGGCACAGACCAGTAACCACAAAACATACACCCACAGCAATCAGAAACAACCCACTTGGCTGTGCTGTCATTAACCCGCCCATGCCATTTTCTGTGGCAAGGCAGGGTCATGAACCCAGGTTTCCTAAGCTTTACACTGGTGCCTTTCCTGCAAAACCAGTCATCTGTATACTTTTTGCTTCTTGCCCGGCTTGTCCTGTACCCTATTGCACATCTACATACAACAGCATGTGTGAACGCAGAAGAAACCTTTATTTAACAGTGATTGATATTTGCAAAAGCTTCAAGAATGCCATGATTTTGGCATCAGTTACTTTCCAGGTAAGGATTAAAAACCAGATGAGTTAACAACTGATGTTCTTTGTTTAAAACAGGCTGGGTTTCAAAATGGAGGCAGCTGTCAGATTTTTTTTGCAGAAAGATTGTGCTTTGATTTGGAAATAGGGAAGCACAGCAAGGATTGCAACACAAAACAGATAAGATTAGACCAAGAGGAAATGTGATAGAAATGGCGTGGATCTAAGAAGGAGGAATAAATTGCTGTTCATTTCACATTGTTCATGTTACAGCATTTGTTTTAGGAGACAGAGCGGCAGTGCCCCCTTGTCAGAGGTAAGGCAAAAGCTAAGCCCTTCCTGCATTATGGCATCATGGCTGGAACCCAGACTAGAACAATGTAGAAATGCAATGAAAATGAGAGCCTGGTTCCTTCACCTTGCATGTCATTCAGAGCTCCTGACGCTGGTGGGGAGGGGCTTTATCCCTTCTGCTTTTCCATGGTACCAGCATCTCTGTATCCAGCTGCGTAGTGCTCTGAACCAGCTTGCGTATGCTCTGGCACTCCACAGACCCCTTGCTCAGTAACCCCTCACTTTGCATCCTTGAAAACATACATTGTGCTCCAGGATCCGTGGCCATGGACCCAAACTCATCAGTGGACACAGGCAGAGCAAGCGGAGAGCTTGGAAGCCCCAGAAACTGGCACCCATGCCAGGAAGTGAAGGCAGAGTTCATAGGATGGGGAAGCAGTGAGTCAGCAGTAGGTGCTGCATGCTGACTGCTGTTCCACGCTGTATGGACAGAGTCTGGCCACCGAGGACTTTTGATCCCGTGGTTTTGGCTGAGTTTTGCTTTGAACCCAGAGCTCAGAATGAAGCTTGCACAACAACATCTAGCGAGCATATCTAACCCTCTTTACACCAGCCTTAGCTTTGGAACGTGCTTGTCCAACCCATTTGTGGGTATTCCTAGAGCATGACTACATGCATGTGGACAGACGGCTTCATATCCACCCTGTGGCAGCACAACTATAGCTCTGAAACTGCAGCAGGATCCTTCCTGATTACTTTGGAGTACAAGAGAAAAAGTACATACAGTTGTCTATATATTAAAAACGTGAACGTGTGTCCAAAGATACTATAAACTTACACCGGAGCTTACAACTTCCCTATGCAGTCTGCCTTGGGTACCCGCAGCATCCATGGTCTTTCACTGGTTTTCGTTATTATCGGTATGAAGCTTTATTGCAAACCTAACCACCTAGGCTTATGAATACGTGGCATTTCTCGTAAAACGAAGTTAATTACACCACCCATAGGTAAGTAGCTTGTACCATCAGCAGTTTTGCTTTAATTTTAATTGGAAAGCCTGTATTTCTCACACAACATACTTACTTAGAGAAAGCTGTTGTATGTATTGGAAAATATGAAGAGGGAGAGACACATTATGCTAGAAGCGGGTGCGTTCCTATCACCTCTTGAATACATGCAGTATGTATGTTCTTTAACAGCCTGTCTCCTATGGCACACCTCGAGAGTGCATTTCTAGTGTTTCACAAGAGGAGAGAAAAACTAAAATGTATTTCCTGTCTATCAGTGTGGAAACTATGGCACAGTGAGGGAAAATGATCCCGTCAAGATTATTCCCCTAAACCGGAGACAAAGATGGTAGCTAAACACTGAGAGCTGACTGACAGTGCTTGGGGAGTTCAAAATTCAGCACTGGTTTGTGTCAATACCTGCTATACATATGCAGAGAAGCCTACATCTCTTCAGAAGAAGCAAGGTATTCCCCAAAGAGCTGTAAAGTTAAACCTACTAAAGCCTTGTTCTCGGTGCCTGTAGAGGAACAGAGCACTATTACTGAATTCAATTAAGTCAGTGATCTCTGACGCCAGTGTAGAAGGAAGGGTATTATTTGCACGAGGAGTGCAATAACATATAAATATGTAAGTATAAATATTTGTGTTTTATATAAATATACAATTTTTTTTTTTTTTTTAAAAGCTCAGATGCCAGGCTCTGGCTCAAGATTTCAGCCGCCTAAGTAAAGCCACAAGCTGAAGCTGGTCAAAGAGGCTCAGCCCTCTGTTGTGTTGCTTTACTAATGGGATGAACACCACAACAATGCCAACAGCCTGCTCACAGCAGCCCCACAGCCCAGGGACTAGCAGGACCGCAAGTATCATACCTCTCTCAAATCCCTGCCCTGTTTTAATGGTGTCTCTCTTCCTGCTAGCATATCACCACAAACAGATCTTTGGGAGATGTTGGGAGTCAAAAAGCCACCAGTCAAACCTCCAGATAATGCTGTACCTAAACGGGAAAAAAGCTCTAGAACTGCTCTGTCAGCAAAAGAACCATTTGCTGAATGATGAGAAAGCCAACAGCCATGGCCACCAGTGCCTCCAGTTCAGAAACACTTCACTGCATTTACTCAGACTTTCTGGCAGTTCATTCCACATCCCTCAGAGTTGCAGGTTTTACACAGTGCTCCATAGATCAACCAGACAGTGAACTGATAAACTTTCCTGAGGCAGGTGACCATGGGAATGGCCAGGAATTTGCACAGGAATTTTGATAGGAATTTCCTTACTTAGACTTATAAGGTCAGCAGACAGTAAAAATGAAAATTGTTTGTCAGTCTGCCTTGATGCTTACCAGGAATGTAAGCTTGCAGATGAATACCTGCAGAAAAACCAGAATTCTCAAGAGAAATAAAAATTTAATGTGGGAAGACATGGTCTCTGATCTTCACAGCACCTCAAACGAGGACCTACAAACACCCGTGGTAAAACACAGGTCAGAGAAAAGACCTTCCAATACCAGGCAGGGCTCCAGGGGCTGCAGGTTAGCACGTTACAAGGCAGCGAGAAGCGCCGCAGTCACAGACGTGTTCAGGAGCTGCTGCCCATTCCAGACCGCATTCTCACTGATCACACACCACAGGAGGCAGAGCACCCTCCCAGCGTACCAGACAACCCTTGGCACCCCTGTGGCACTTGGGAAGGTTTATTCTGCACGTGTACAGTCTGATCTGTGACTCACACAGGGAAGTCAAGACTTGAGACTTTAATACATGGAAGAAAGACATAGAAGCCTATTTGTTTGTTATTGCTCAATAAAATTAGCCTCTATGAAAATCACTTTTTCTTTTTCTTCCTTGCAGGACAGCCATGGCCTGTTCAGCTGATGTCCAGGCGAGAGCTTGCTTCTGGGCCCTGGAGTTGTGCAGCACTGCTGGGTATGTCTGCAGCCACCCTGGGCCTGGGTGCTCAGGGTGAGCCGACAACCTTGCCAGCAGCATCTCCTTGCCCTATTTACTTCGTAAACACTGATTAAGACACGACACATGGCAACAACAATAGGCACATTCAGATCTCCTTGATCTGACCTCAGGAGCCTCCAGATTCCCATCTGTCGAATGTGTTCACTAAACAAGTCAGATAAGGTGGGTCTCTTCTTAGATGTTTCATGACATCAAGAACCCAAGGACAAAGTCAGTCTTCAAGAATCACAGACTACACTGCAATCCCAAAAGTTTGGATACACCCACTCATGAAATCCATTTCTGCTTGCAGCTTTACCTGCGACTATGCTTCTGTGAGCTTTGGACACCTTATTAGTGCTGTGTTTAAAGAGTATACTAATGACAGTGAAACACTCCCTGTGAGGAGTAGCACTCAAATTAGGATGTGGGTACCAGTGCATGAACTCTGCTGAAATTGCAGCAGCCACAGCCAACAGAAATTTTACTGCCAGAAGAATACACATGACGTGGACATGGCCTAAAGTCATGTTAATAAGGTGCGTATTTTATTAAGGTGAGCTGAACGTGCTCTTTTGTTGTAAAAACATCTTGAGGACATGTCCATGCGTGCATGTTCACGTTTGACTCTGTCTTCCCTTCTTGCCTTTGGTGCCTTTTTTCCCAGCTCTGGCTCTTCCTTACTCCCCAGCCGTGAGAGGCGCCCCGCCCCCAGACACACCCCGCATGCTGCCTGCCCAGTCCTCACACCCTCTAGTTCTCACTCCAGTACACACTCCATCCTTAACGATCTCAGTTAGCCACAGTCTGTTCATGCTTCCCTTCCTCCAGGTCCTGAAATTTTGTTGCTTCACCAGCAAGGCTTTCAAACCCTACTGAAGCATTTCTGTCTCAGTTTTCCCTAACTGGCATCAGACTATACTCAGTGAGTCAACATTTCCCCCCCACCTTCTCCCTCCTCCTCAAGGATCTCTCATTTCTCATTTACTCCCTTCCCTACTTCAGACACTTCCCCTTCACCCAAGTCTATCACATTCTTCCTCCATTTTTCCTCCGTGATTCTCCATTTTTCTCTTCACACTGTTACTGGTCTATGCTAATGGCCCATCTCACCCTTCCTCTGCTGTCCCGATCCTTTTCTTTTACTCATAACCCCTCCACCATTTATTTGGCATGCACTGCTCAAACTCCAGGCTCTCTACTGCTGACCCTTCTCTGCACTAACCTTCAAGGGGTCCCATTCAGCCTCCTCCACTATGTCCCACCATTCAGCCTTTCAGTGATTTCCACTCCAGCAAACCTCATGACTTCTCTTTTGCTTTTAAGCCTCATCTTTCTACGAAGTTCAATTGCAAATTTTCACTGTACATCAATTTTCTTCTATTTCCTTTCCCATAATATCCAGCCCAGCTGATGCCCCTCACCTACTTTTTCTGCTGTCTTCTGAAGGACGATCTGCTGAAAGCCTAGCCATGGCTTCCAGATCAACATGGATAGAACCTTAATAACCTCACCCTCAAGGAACATGCAAATCCCTTTTCTCTCCTCTTTGCAGTGACAATTTCCACTCTGTTTGCAAGCAGGGCACAGTTTTTATTTAGGCATCCTTGCTTTCAAGCCACAGCTAAGAACTGTTGATGCTTTCTGCTTGCACGTCACAGACATTGCCTATTCTACCTGCCCCCTCAGCTAAAACACTTCTCCAGGGTCTCACGCTCGTATTAGCTCAGTAATAGTGACATCCTTCTCTCTGCTTTCATAATAGCAATATCGATCTGCTGTTTCATCTTCCAAATACTATTACAAGGGTCATTTTTGTACCCTGATGCTTTCATTGTGTCACTCGTTTTTGTGCCTCTGTTGACCAGCTCTCCATTCTCTAACAAATAAAAGGCGTCCTTACACACAGCACTTGCACAGGCAGGCAGAGCTGAATGGCAAATGGGTACCTTCTGCAGCTGTTGAGCACCCACTTTATGCTTCCCATCAAGTACCATTCTGTTTTCCCTGGTATCTCCTTCCTGGAACCGTCTCCCTCACCACAACTGCAGAGAAACTTTGCTCATCTCTCAAATTCCTTCCAAAATTTCTCCCTTGCTGCTGAGATAGTGCAACAGTGGTCAGGCTGATGGCCTGCTGTGCCTGCTTTGTACCCAGCTGCCCCTTCTCACCATTTCTCTGTGCTCCGCCCTGTGTCTAACCCATCTCTTGCCTCTTGCCAGGTATTTCATGCATAAACCCTGCATGGTGGTGACAGTCCTTCTGCTCTGCCTGTGGAGCAGGTACACAGACAGCAGCAACACCCAGGTCAGGAATCCCAGGTCTATGACAGTGCAATAATTAACAACTTTAATGTTATCGAGAACTCAGCTTGCTGAAGCTGAACCTACACCCTGACTTATGAAGGAGCTCATGACATTTCTCTGATAAAAGACAGAAATGCAGAGGCAGTATTCCAGTTTATTTCAAAGGTAGAACTCAAGCACATCCACTGGGTACTCAAAAGGCCGAAACACAATGCAAACCCTGAGCTACATCGGGTGAGGTGGTGTTTCTCCAGAGTAAATCTCGCAATAGCCCTCACGTTGGTGAGAGTGGTGTTTTGGTTGTCAAAGGTTGTTTAAGCCATGTCCACTTTGGAAATTGCTGAAAGTTACTGTCATCTCATGATTCTTGTGCATTTGTAGTTTCTTTCTGTCTTGCACCAAATAAGCCCATCTGTGCAGATTTAGTCTCAGCTTTATTACCTAGCTAGGTAAAAGATAACATCCAGCTTCTAAGTATAATTTGTAAAACACACTCTTTAAAAATAACGAAATCCTCTCTCTTCAAATGAAATCTTGCTTGTTATCATAGCAAATGAATGACTGGAAAGGATAAAAATGCCCCCAAGATCAGGTGGTCATCTTTGCACTTACTCAGAAGTCGCTTTGCTCTGTTGAGTTTACTGTGTCACCAGAACCCTACCAGCCACAGCCATACAAAGCCTGCACTGTGTCAGCAATGCTGCTGAGATGTTCATGATCTTGGCACGAGCTACGTATACCTAGAAGCATTTTACCGGACAAAATATTACAATATCAGAAAGAAATATTATTTTAGGCCTCTTACTGGAAAGATAAAGGTCAGAGTCCTTCCTTCTGCTAAAGCAACTCACAGAACCCATTTTACAACCTTGAAAATTGCACCTAAAAATCCCCACATGAAACAAGTCACAAAGTGGCTCAATTGTAATATAAGGAATAATTTGTGGCTTTAGGTCGTCGGTAATTTGGAGATCTCAACTTCCTGAAGAAAGAGGCAACTACACACACCCATCACAGGTGTGGAGTTAGATAGTCCCTTAGTAGTTAGCCTGTCAGATCTGCTTCCTTGCTACAAAGCAAACCTGGTCCTTACCTTCATCCGAGCCACTGATGTCTTACTGTCAACAGGAACAGAATCTGGCAACATCTCTTCACAAACAGCACATATTAAAGTTCTCAATAGATCAGAGCAATGCTGATTTGGGAAACCATGGACAGATGATCAGGACCAGCAGTTTGAATGAAAAAGCCTGGCCTATATTATTGCTTCACCTATAAGTGTAGTATATTATCACTATGTAGTGTATTTATCACTCTAATAGTGCTGTAGGCTCCTATGCAAAACCAACAGGTGCTTACCCAGCCACTCCAGAGTAACCCTTGGACCTTATTCTATAGCTGTAAGGTCAGTTCATTTTGAATATGTCATTGTCGGCCCAATGAATAGGACTTCAGCATACCCTTAAAACCACAAAATTGGCCCCCAAAAGGGACAATAATAAGTCTATGATGGTAGAAGCAAGAATTGCCATCTATGCTACTGGAATTAAATATTTTGAATCAGCTACAAAAAAAAAAAAGAAAATTTTCCAGCTTTTTATCCAAGCAATCTTAATTTTCACAGAAGGGAAACAGTTGACAATGGAAAAAATATATCCTAACAAGCAAAAGCAAAACCCTCTGCCTTCTGTCAGATGCTCTTATAGCCTTTGCAGAAGAAGGTGTAGCATTTCACAGAGTGGTAGCAAAGGAGTGAGGGGGCTCTGCCATATAGAGGAAGCCAAGACCCCAGAACATGGGCAGCCTGAAAAGCAGATCCTGGAGTCCAGGGAGAGCCCTGCCAAAGCCAGCCAGGTGCGGGACACACAATGTCAAGGTTTCAGACCAGACTGCCATTGAAACAGTATTCCCTGAAGGCTCTACCATCTCTGCTGCTTATATTACATCTTTCATTCAAGGTTTTCAATGTTGGGTTGTTTTTTTTTTTAACCTGGTGTATTGAAGATGGTACCTTCCTCTACTTTCTAAAACTTCAGACAAAGCTTTCACATCCCAGGACACCACAGGGTCACACAGAAATGATTAGCGACTGTATTTATGTGCCAGCCAACTCTAAATATTTCCCTAAGAACACCTAGGGCCCGGAGCCTGTGTCGCAGAAGAGGCTGGTACCTGAAAGCAGGGAAGGGAGCTGGGGTCTCCCTGGGCAGGGAGGCGAGGTGGGAGCATCTGCCTCCAGCTTCTGGCAGGATACATAGCTTTAAAAACACACCAGAAGAAAAACCTCTCCTGGGATGGGAATAATCAGGGGAGCAGTGGGAGAGAGAATGAGTACGCAAGAGAAGTGTTTGTCTCTTCAGTTATCTCCCAGACAGCAGTTCGTTACCCTTCAGCACTTGTGCTACCAGTCTGCCGGACACCAAACAGTGGGGTATTCCCGGCATTATCTCCATTTCCTCTCCAAGAGCGCATGTTGCCTTCCAGTTTTCCAGCTGTATACCAGGCTCTGCTTGTCACGGCGGGTGACCTCCCACCCCCACGGCCTGGCACCTGGGGTGCGGCAGGCCG